>NC_079464.1:18339670-18642700 GCF_026250575.1 Diorhabda carinulata
AATAAGCTTTAAAATGAGTACTGTTAAAAGTCTTTTGCACGGAAAATGAGTGAGTTGTAATGTAAATGAGAGGAAAATCTAATGGTTTTTAGTCGAATTTTTCAAGGAAAAATTAGACTATTACGGTAGGCATGACTATGGGGGGCACATCATTTTCCCATGTTTTGAGACCTCCTGAACACGATTATGATGGTTTTTCGAATGTCTGTAGTTTATATATATATATATATATATATATATATATATATATATATATATATATATATATATATATATCTGTTTAAGCTACAATTCTTATTTTCGTCACTCGAGCATTTGCTATGGGTCCGATTTGGTTCAAAATTAGCATACATGGCTTTTTTGGCGGCGGATTGATGTTATTAGAGTTTGGTTGGAAACAAATGAATATTTCGAGGGGTCGCAGTGCAAAAAAAGTGGTTTTTGACCTTTGCTCACCTCTGCAGGTCAAATGAAAAGCGACTGAAAAATGAAATTTCACATGTAGGTTCAATTAGTTGCGAGATGATTTCCTGTCTAAGGTCGAAACTTTCCATCTCCACCCCTCTTCATTTTATGGTCATTTTTGTTATATTTTCTTATTTTTTGGCCAGAAAAAGTTTAACTAGAGGGTTCGAACTTCGCATGCAAGTAGGGGTGATGTTGAAGAATTGTCTTTCTCAAGTTCAAAGTTTTCTTCTTCAGTTCTTCTAGCACAAAACGCCCGAAATTTTTTTTACTTCCCATTTTCGAAATTTCTTGTCATTATGACAATTTTTTTTTGTTGTCAATTGGAATTGAACAAGAGGGTTCGAGACCACCGGGTCTATTAAAATTATGAATTTTCATTCGAGAGAGAGAGTTAACTTGTGAAATGAAAAGTTATTGAATGAAGCTGCTCACGGCTTTTTTTATTTTAAATCAATGGGTTTCATAAGTGCCAATTCCACCAAAATTAAAATTAATAATATTTCGTCTAGAATTAACTTTATTATAGAGAGTTTGGTGGATTCTAGCAGTTTGGTTGCTTTAGGACAAATATTTTTTTAAAAAATGACTGTTTTAAGAAATAAAGACTTTTCGAATTTTAAAAAAAACCACCTTCATTTCACAAAATCTCAAAAATGATGAAAGTACGTATAAAACTATAATAATAAAAAACGAAGAACAAAAAATTTGGTTGTCTTTTTTTATGATTGTTTAAAGAGCGCGCGGCAGCGAAAACACATTTTCTTTCGAGCCCTTTGACCTTTCACCGTTTTAAAATAAAAGGTTTTTCATTATATATTGAAAGAAATTGTAGCTCTTTTAATTACCTTTAAAATGATGTTATATAAGTTACGATAGCATCAAAATTGAAAGAGTTATGGTCCAAAAACTATTTTTTCCTACTTAGTAAATTGAAAATATATACATATGTATAAATAACACTTTTGAATAAAGGTAAGTATGTGTATTGCTCGGGTTATCCCTGGTCGATTTTTAAGCTTATCGTATCAATTTAAACAGTTTTTTTCAAATATAAGTGAGAAATCGATCAAATTGTCATAAAATTAACTGGTAGATTATGTGAAGAAAGATAATATGATAATCATTTTCGAGAATATCGAATAACATTTAAATACTTTTCATTTTATTGAGGTAGAGAATATAAAATATGATTTACTCTATACTTAAATCTTTTTATGTCATACCAAAGTGATTTTTTCAATTTAGGGGTTGTTTGCAAGGGTTGTGAGGTTTTCAAGGAGTTGAAAATGATTTTATGATGAGGTAATTGTGTTAGAAAATACTTTATAATTTCATCCCTTAATGTTAAACACGTTTTCTAGCTATAAAATGGTTTAATGTCAATTTTTCCATTAAGGGGTCGTTTACACCCCTTAAAAATAATAGGCGGAGTTCAGATCATTTTCACTTTTGAAGTTAAGGGTAAGATGAGCCTAATTTCAAATTTTAATGTAAATCGGTTCGCAGTAAAAAAATTCGGAGTAATAACGCTTCAATGACTGCACTAAAAAAATCAGTTAACGGGTTTCCGAAATAAACGATCCAATTATAAGTTCAATACTTTTAGGAAGTTCCAAGAAATCGATAATTTACATTAGACCGAGTTAACCATACTTCATTTCCATAAATAAATATTCGTAACGAAACAAATAAGAAGAATAACCACAGAAAAATAATGTCAAGTTAAGCTTCATCGATATTTCAGTCACTTATAAAACATTTCGTTTCCGTTTTACAGGAAATATCATTACTTCACAGTTCGGTATAATCAGTTTCACGATGTCGTTATGGTTCATGCTCCGTATATTTCATTTATGACATTTCTCCTTCAAATTACAATCTATCGAGTTGGCATTTGTCAACTACATTATCTTTCTTAAAACGCGACGTGAATTTAAAATTACTGAAATGTTCGTTTGTCAAGAAACATTTTCAGTAAAATCATGCTAATTACCACACACTGTACACGGACCTTCACGACGAGCTGAATCGATATGTATATGGGAAAATACTGCGACTAGTTTTCTGAAAATTTGCTTGCATGGGTTTTCCGAAATGCTGGTTTCACCTAAAATAATTTCTGATTTCTGAAACTTCCTATTTTAAACGGAATGCTATGGTTTTTATTAAATTTTTGGAATCTACGCGAAATTTCAATATAACTTTATATAAGGACACATGCAGCCATTCACTAGAAAAATTATATTTCTTTTAAGTTTAAGTGAGTCAGGTCTAATATTTTTGGGATTTGGACAAATCTGTGAGAACCTTGACAAAAATTTATATAGAGTGTTCAGATTATGGTGCCGAATTTCCCTATTTAAAAACTTCGAAAACTTAATTATCTCAAATAGCAACCCCCATTTTTCTCTTCCACCATTGGATTCTACGATTTAAATTAAGGGGATTTAGTTAGTTGATTTATATATCTAAAATTAACGGTTTTTGTAGAAACTTGAAAAAACTGAAATCTTTATGGTTGGAAGTTGGGGGCAACTATTTCGAACATTTAGTTTAATTTTTAGTTTTGTTTTTCTCCTCTTAGTGTAGTGTTTTTAAATATTTTTCAATCGACTAAAGTATTTTAATTTTTGATAGTTAACTTTTGTTATTCGGTGTTCGCCATCGGCAGGTGACAATTAAAAACCATGAAAATTTCAGTTTTTTTAAGTCTCTACAAAAATCATTAATTTGAGATATATGAATTTACTAACAAAGTTCCCTAAATTTAAAGCGTAAAGTCCAGTGGTAAAGAGAAAAATGGGGTTCGCCATTTGAAAAAATTAAGTTTTTATACAGCGAAATTCGGCACCAGTTACAGTTATTTGTACAAATCACAAAAATATTAGATCTGACTCACTTAAACTTGGAAATATAATTTTTTTATTGCAGGGATGCATGTGTCCAAAAATTTCTAAGATGTGAAATAATTAAAAAATTGTACGATGCCTTATATATAGCGGGTGTTGACCCGATTTGAATGTATCCTAATATTCTTGGCATGTTATGCTGGAACCAATTTTTGCTTAAGATTCGGTCTTCCAGCAATTTCCGCGGTTCTTTTCAACATAAAAACTTTCAACACGTAATTTGAGCGGATCTCGCCCCTATAAGACGAGAATTACGGGGGGTAGTGGAATGTTTTGCTCAGGGAAAAAACCTAACGAAATATCAAGTTATTTGGGAATTTTCTGGGAATATAATCGTGTTAACCAGATTTTAATGTATCCAAATATTTTTGTCATGCTATGCTAGAACTAATTTCTGCGGTTATTTTCAGCATCTACTTGGGGTGGACATCGGCGTAGGGTAGATTCTGCTTTTGAAGGTATTCCCTACATGGCATGCCATCAAAATTTCAATGAAATCGATGTAAGTTCATGGAAATCGGAGGTGAAAACTTCAATAGCCTGGACTAACATCCATTAGATTGAAATATTATTAAATCGATCTCGTTTAGTTTAAGTTTGACATGTTTCAATGACTGCGGTTGTTGAACAGAAAATAATTACATCATTCTAATGTGTGTATTCCATTTATTTAAACTGCTATAACTTTTTTTATAAGGTAATTTCGCTTGTAACAATATATATAAATACAAGTCTTTGTTTCAATAAAAGAAGGAGCAGATAATTTATTTCTAATTATTTTTTGTCACGCTTTTTTTGCGCACTGGATATTTCAAACTCGTTAAGAAAGGATTTCAATTAATCTTCCAGATTGTTAATAGAGAAGGGCGTTTCTAACTCACAGTTATTTGTAACGTCGTATTCGTAACTAAAGACTCCTTGTTGATATTCAATTGATAATATTCTTCGGAGGAGATTTAATTCAATAATCGTCGCTGTATTAGTCAGACGTGTAGTTGTTTTCTAGTTTAAGGAACGGCAGATCATTAATTCAAATTATATAAATTCTAAATTATACAGGGTGTTTCTTAAAAAGGTGATCCTGTTTTTAGGATAGATAGAAAACTGAAAAATAATGCTGTGATATAAAAAAAATACTTATAGGTGCTTAATGTTACGAAATCAAAATTTATATTTAAGTATATTTTCTAAATTATACATTCGAACATAAAAAATGTTAAATGGATGTCGGACGCATGTCCGTGTAGTGGGTTTGACGGAGTAAATAATTCTACACTACCATCTAAAGGCCATGGGCGGTACAAGCTCAATAATTCGTAATTCGTATAAATTAGAGGTTTTTCTTTTAACAATTGCACATTTTTTTGTTATTGTGGATAAATGAAATTTTTATTTTCATTAAATCTGAGGCAAGAATTTGTTAAGAACGCAAAAAATTTCGAATATTCTCTTGTATTTTCCGAAGCGGATTCTCATCAAGTAAATTACGGTTCCAGAAGAATCCATTTCGAATTTAACGATACCCTCGCCAAATTAAATACTAAAAATGTTCGCTAACGAACTCTCACAATGCTGTTTTGGCAAGATAAATTATCATGATTTTTATAATTTCGTTGCAAAGTCATTAAAAAGAACACGTTTTTTGTTTCTGCTCAAAAACTAATCTGAATCTTATTATTTTCGAGTTTCGGTGTTCGTTAAACAGACATCGTTAATGATGGCGTTGTATTAAAAAAAATCTTTCACGCTCGGATAGAGATGTGGCAACTGCAAACTTTCAAATATATAAAAATAACTACTTCGATATAATTGCTGTTCCTGAAGAACACTGACCGAATATGTTGAATGGAAATAAATTTATAGATAATATGAAGAACAAATGATAAAAACTGTGCCATTCTGACAAAACCCTGTATTAAATCTCACTTTAAACAGTGTTTCTTACTCAAATATACGATTAAGATGAAATATCTTTTATAATCCTTCTTTTTTATTTATTCAAAAAGCAAAATTTCCATCATGGACAGTGTCTTCTTCTATTTACTATAAACAAAGACGTATCTGCAATTAGGGGTTGGTATAAGGGTTTATACAACTGCAAATTGTTTCCTCAACTCAACTTCTTGCTGCAATACTGGGAAATCTAGTGTTTACAGCTGATCTGCTAATAGCATTCCTACAGCCATCTGAGTCTAGAATGTCCATGGCTGTAGCTGCAAAGTCTTTCATTCCAAAAGGAATGCGGATAGACGTTCCGTCCATATGCACACCGCATTATCTGCCAAGTCATGATAGGACACCTGTTAGATTGATACAATCAGCACATCTTCTCTAGTTATACTTTCCCAGAAGAATAGTCTGTCTCAGCCCCTGAAGGTTCTATGAAGGGTTTGTCTGCCTCCGCTTTAGCGTGTTCGTTGTATCTCAGAACCCATACGAGTTTGGATTTTAATATATTGGAGCTTGAAGCTTTAATGACCGGATGGACAGGATGATGATCTGCTGTTTGCGATAATTCTTTTCTAAATTGAACTGGATGCTTGGTGTGTTGTCTAGGCTTTTAGAGATTTTGGTTCTAGACCCATACACTACTATTCAAGTTATATTTACGTTATAACGAAGAGTAGTTCATTTCATGCATGATCCAGCTCTACAGTTCTTCAGTTTGGTATCGAGGTAAGTTTTGTCTCAAATCTTAACTGTTTCCATGCATGGTCATTATGTGGGGATGATTTTTCTTTGGTGATTCCGTGTCTGAACATTCTATTGATGATTCAAGTTTATGTGATCAAAACTCTGTAGGTCTCATTGGACGTAAATCCGATGGACCTAATGAATTGAAATGTAATAATTGTTGATTAGCAAATGCAAAAGCGAAGTAGTTGCTCATCAATTCATAATCTGGTTGCCATTGAATTGCTGTTTCAAAGAATTAGGGATGTTTATATGCTGCTGTAGCTTCAAAAACAGCTTCAACGGTCATCCGAATGGATTGCATGTGACTACAAATCGTGAAAAGTTATAATGTTCATCGACTATCGACTAAAAAGACGCATGAATTGGGATTCGCATCCTCCGTATTTCCAGATCTGCTTCCAGCGACTTTTTTCCTGTTCCGAGATCTCAAAAGAATGCAAGCTGGATAGAAAGTTTGCGCAGATCAAAAATAAATTGCGAGGTCAACGTTTTTATACACCTGAAGAAATGAAGAAACGGTTGACGATTTCAAAACACATGTTTTGGAGGTAATGGAAAAAATGCTTCGTTAATTGGTTCAATCGCATGCAAAATTTATGGATCTCATTGCAGAACATTCTGATAAACAATAATGCCAAATCCAATTATAAAGTAGCTTAAGCAGCAGCCTCTGTTTTCTTGTCAAAGTCAAGTAATTGCTAAAATTATTATTCATTTCGTTCTAAGCATTTCAAATATCTACGTTTTAGATTATAATTATTTTCTTTCTTGTTTCCAGGGTGGACACACATTTCGTTTATACCACAGAGGCGTAGAAGTCAACAAGAAACGTGTAATATATAATATATAATAATGTATATCCTAACCGAAATCCCATAAAAGTTCAACTGTCAGTGAATTAATAAAAAAATTTAACGAAACTGATTCAGTAGAAGATTTATTCAAATCATGATCAATTTCACGTCATAATAAATTCCATACATACAAAGTGAAGTTGGTTCAAGAGTTGTCACATAACGATTTTGATAAACGTGAAGATTTTGCACATGAAAAAATGTTTTTTAAAGGCAATAAACTTAGAATAGAAATATCTCGAGACAATGAACTATAATAAAACTATCAACGTTCTAATACTTATCATTAAGATATAAATGAATAATTAGGTACTTGGAGTTTTTGTCTTCGTTAAAAACCAGAAATGAAATGTTCCAAATACGTACGTTGTAGTAAATATTTCAAGATAATAGATAATGCCAACTTTGTACTTCAAATGTACCAGTACACAACTAAATTAATTACTGGATCAAGATGAATAAAACTAGTTATGTGAGTGTAGGACTACGACGTATACAAGATGTTTTAAAAGAAGATTTACCTTTATATTGTTTATTGCGTGAAATCAACTATACGGAGAACGCGGGAGGTATATCAATCGGCCCTAGGGAATTTAGTCGCTATAAAGCGTTTCTCAAGAATTCGGCGACAACAGCGCGTAGAAACTGATCGGAGGATGGGTCGAGAAGTTTTAAGACATACAATCAACACTGGATAAACTAAAATCCGGTATCCAAGGTCTTCTAGAACGGTCGAAAACGTAGACAATGCGACGAGCCTTATTTGTTTATTGGAAAGCGAGCTGTTGCTTTAAAAGTATATCCTACATACTTACAAAATTTAATTGGTCGAGACTTGAAGCCTTAGGATACTGGTCGAAGACTAGCTTAGTAAACCAGATGATTGAGTGTTTACCAACATCATATGAAGCTCATTTGCCGCTGCTGGAGTGCAACTAATCCAAACCACAAACAACTGAAACCCCTACACTCGCCTCAAATGACAGTGAATTCAGTTATGTGCCACTATTGACAATTTCTTCTAGCCTCGAGGCTCAACTACAAAAATTTTATGGTTATAACCAAAGAACATAGTTCCAGCATGACGTAGAAACTTCACAATAGATCTCTGCTACGAGTTCTAGTAAATAGATCTCCATGAGAGGTGACATAAGTTCCGATTTAATACCTATAGACTTTTCCTATGGGATTATGTCAAACTAAAACCTTACACTAATAAACCGGCTTTCGTTGTACAATTAAAACAAATTGCAGCCGTTATGCACAATTTTCGGTGTCTATCAAATGAATGCCATGAGAGCAAAGGTTTTGATTTGGAGAGGTGACTTTTCAGGGGTTTGAATATTTTCGAAAGTAATCAAACGGAAATCTTTCATTTTTTATTGACATGTCCCTTCAAATGCTTTATTCGAAGTTATAAACACTTGAAATTTTCATGGGTGGAACGTAAGATCCAGTAGCTCCTGCTGCCTGCGGCCTGGCGTTGTCCTGAATAACCAACTCCTCTCGTTTTCTGCGTGGATAATGGAGCTGAACTTCATCTAAGATACTGCATTGATAGTCTGTTCTTAGTGAACGAAATATAATAAAACACCTTTGTAGTACCACAACATTGTGCCCACAGACATGTTTATAAGCGTCATTCTGCAAGTTTGGAACTCCTGATGTTTTCAAATGATTGATTGGATGTTTTCCTAGCTTACACCAAGTTTTCCAGAAATATTTTCGTTAGTCATAGAAGTGATCTTGATCTGCAATAATTTTACGACCTTGCTAGAGTTCGTTGCACCTAACCTTTCATTCTTGAACTCGAACCGCGTTAAATTTCAACTGGTTTCACTATTTTTAGACGTTGAAATTTTTAATTCTGCGTTATTTAACAGAAATAGGCACATTCCTAGGCTGGTCGGGGGAGGGGTGGTGTTACGTCATAGTATCCTTATCGCCACGTCGAATCGCAGATGGCGATAAAGGGAAAAATTAAAATACGAGGTGTGTGTGTTAAAAAAAAGGTTAGTGTTTTGTGAGACGATAATAGCCGACGGGGTGTATTAAAATAATACTCATAGTATTGACTACTAATTTGTGTACTAGATAAGCTAGCCAAAGTGGTTTTCCAACTTAAGGTATCCCTACTTAACGAATATAAATGTCCAATCACGCACTTCCACACTCAGTCATTAAAGGTTCATTTATACGTGGAAATTAATAGGCAATATTGGAAAAAGAAGTGTGACGACCGCGCCATGTGCTATCGTATTCAACAATACATAATACAACTTCCTCAATATTGCAATAATCCTTCGAACTTTGACTGACCGATGTCCAATAATCCAGTTCAGTCCAATCGAATTATCTGATATATCAGCTAGCACGTTTTAGGAAAAATTAACATACCTACAATCCCTCTACTTTCCATACGGTTTTATGAGTCACACGGTCCCTGGCTAAACGTTTTGGATCGAACTATTAGGGATTATTTTGTTGGGGACAGTGCAACGAGCAGATTTCGAACGCCTTGCCTTCTCGAGCGGAACTACGCTGCTCTTAAAGATTAGGTACGCGCGGTTGAGTTTTATTTTACGTTTTGTTGATTTATGTACATTTGTTGCAGTACCTGAATACTAAACAAAAAAACGTATGTGGCAACCACATTTTTTTGAAAAAAGTCTAATTTCACTAGAATACTATTAGAATGTTTTTTTATTTTGAATTAAATCTATCTAGTACTTGTGATTCCTTTAAATTCGGATTCTTTTTTCAATTTACCTTATCATTAAATTCTCTCTTTTCATAACTGGACTTAAATTGAAATGATTCTATTATTTTTCAACGTTACCTTTCTCGTAACTTCAATTAAGTCTTTTAGACGCCATATAATGATCGGCAGTTAGACGGGATCATTTCAAAACTTTTTTATATTAAATCGTTCAATTTAATTGTCATTCAGTAGAATTAATAACAAGTTTCTATCAACAACAAATTACGATATTGAAAAATAATTTATTAAAAAATTCTTTACCAATGCGGAAGATTCAAAACCAGAGATAAAATAATGAAATTTGAACAATTCAAGCAATCGTTAATTGAGTCCAAAGTTTGAAAATGACTTACAGCAAATTCAAAATTGCAATTAAACCAATAAAACATTCAAATTGCACGTGTCAAACCGTATGGTATTTGTGCCATTTACGAAAATCTATTATTAAAAGAATGTAGCTTGGATTATAACCATTAGTTTCCAGACAAAAATATTACCACAAGTATAATTATTATCAAATAAAAATTTAGAACACAGATTTTTGCCCATTGGTAACTTCTATGGCACCTAAATCTGCTTGAAGCCTTCTGTGAGAATGCTTCACTATCCTGTTTGCTTATGAATGGTTTGCAGGTGGTTAATGCCCGTCCACCAAGTGATTACTTCAATCCCTAGTTAACCTCAACAGTATTCCATAGCTCTAAGCTAGCTAATTTCCTCGTCTTCACATAATTTCGATACAAGTAGGAATCCCGAATATCTACCATCTATTATGTATCACAAACCTTCCAACAGAAACTAAAAAGCTTCTCCTCGATAATCTCATCACCTCACTTTTATCAGACGAACTTACACCCCATTAACACCGATTAACTACAATGATTTTGCAGCTGAATAGACGATTGACGAAGAACTTATGAAATTGACGTAATCCTCTTTACAACTGAAACAAATACGGATGCTAGGAAAGAATATACCGATTCACTGGAATACTTCTTTACCGTGGTTTTTTCTTTTTTCTAGGCACACCAAAAATCATTCGTTCCAACGCTTCCCTAACTTCTTGATGCCGTACTTGTAGAAGAATTTGTCTTTTTTTTGAAATCAACGAATAGCCAGTAGTTACTAGGGGCTAGATAAGGATTTTACTGTGGATGTGGAAGCAACTCCAAGTGTAATTCGTCCAATTTAATTATATTTGCCTTTGAATTTTGAATCGGTGCATTGTCTTCGTAAAACAGAAGTTGCTGAGGCCGTTCTTTCTTGATTTTCGCATTCAAACTATCCAACAACTCTATGTAGTATTTGCTATTGATTGTCTCACCCTTTTGGACATAGTGAATGTACAATATTCCATGCATATCCCAAAATACTGAAGCCATAACCTTCCCAAATGACTGTTGTGTCTTTGGACGTGGTTCATCGGCTGCAGTCCACTCAGATGATGATCGTTTTGATTCCGGAGTGAAGTGATGCATCCATGTTTCATGGTCAAATGTTCATTCATAATTGTAAGCACATTGCCTTCTGATATCTAACAAATATCTCACGCAATTTGAATTTAAGATTGGATATAACGAATTTGTGGATTTTTTTATGTTTTCTGGAGTAACCACCTTCATTGGACAACCAGATCGTTCGTTATTATCGGTGGCTGTACGTCCACGTTTAAATTCAACAAATCCTGTCAGTTTTTTCTAACTAATCGAAAGTTGGTACTTCGTAAATGTCATATGGATTTGACAAATGGCTGCGCCATCTGTGTGTCAGTAACACAAAGTTACACGAGTGAGGGAATATATTGATATGATGTTTTGTATAAGGTGTTTCGAAGTTTTTGAATGAATTGAAGATGTAGAATCATTAATAAAAAAGTTCCATATTTGGATAAACGTCACTTATAACAATAAAAACAATTAACAAAGAAAATAGACTTCGCCAAAAAAGTATATCAAAATGAGATGGCACCAAAAGCAGCTCAGAACTCTTCATTTTTATAAATGACTAAAAGTACAGCTCAAAGCCAATTTTTATCAAAAGACTGTTAATATAAAGGACGAACCTGCTTTAAAAACTGAAATAATGTTTCTCAAAATTCATGCATAGTGTCGAATTGTGTATGTTTTCGTATTTTATAACTGAATTGATTACCAAAATCTAGAACCACATAAAAAAATTAAATAAAAAGATAGGTTAGTCACCTTATTGAGGTATATTTTGATCTAATCTGTTTATTTTAGTATTATACACTAATTATGTTTAAATAATTAGAAGAATACACCTAGAACTTAATTTGATTTAACATGATCGTTCTTTCCAGTCGTAAAACAAACTGTTTACAAAGTTGTAGTCGATATAAATTACAAGCTTCTCCATTCGGAGTTTCTAATCTAAACATATATGTTTTCCAACGTCTTAAAGTGAAATATCATCCTTTCATCTGATTAATTTATTGAAAATAAACACGTTAAAGTGTGTTTTTCGCTTGCTGATACGCTTATGGATAAATTTGAAGATTGTTAAAAAATATGTATGAATGTGTCTGTCTTGGTACACCACAAGATACGTGCTGACGTTTAAGAACCTGTATAATAGATGACTTGTATTACTTTTAAGCTTGATGTTGTTTGTGGCGAGGAGCTTGTCTTAAAGAGGATTAATGTGCTCCAGTAAACAAGAAGTGGTATGAAACTACTAAACTATTCGGTGATAAACTACACTGAAAAAAATAACCTAGTTTCAAATTTCATCATATTTTGATTATATTTTCTCGCTCTTGATGACAATATTGAGTAAAAAAATTGCGAGTTTTTTCATGCACAGGTCTAAATAAGCTTTACATTAAGGTTCAACTCGCTGCTTAGATTCATTTTATTATGGTAGACCCCTCAATCAAGTTGTGCTGTGTTGTCATGAAATTTTTAACTATGGAAGGATTAACCACAACACAAATAAAAAGCAGAATTGACTTGCCCATCATTTTCATATAATTAAAAAGTTGTTTCGTTGTGGACGAGATGATGGACCACATGCTGGAGGTTCTACTCCAGAAAACAAAAAAAACTGACGCCTGAAAACAAAATAAATTGCAGGACAAACCGCTAAGTATTCTAATGTAATCTATTATATTGCCCTGATCTGGCCATGTTAAACTCTTTTTTATTAGTAATTTAAAGTGAAATTTCATTAATAGAAGATGCTATAAGAAACAAAGTTGAATAAAATTTATTCGCTTAAACTTTATGATATCAATAAAAACGATTTTTCGTATCAGTCTCTAATGTTGGTTTTTGTTTTTAATAACTAATTGTTATTTTATTGTTATTTTTTATTTCGTACGACGGGGGTTTTATATACAACCTGAAGAGAGATTTTCACTCAAATTTCAGTAATTTTGGATGCTTAGTCTTTGTTTTAAAATTGTATAAATGTAAATATTTTTCTGGAAATAGAACAAATTCACTATTTAGAGAAATTGATTCTTCATCTCAAACAATCATAACGAAAAGAATTCATTTTCTTTATGCTGTTTATAGGGCTCCACCAAAGTAGATTGTATTTTTTAATACATGTATTTAATCTCAGTTGAAAATACCTCTTAACTTCCATTTTGGAAATTTTAAGAAATGTTGAGTCAATTGCAGCTGTGGAAAAGGTTGATTACAGCCTGTGATAATCTTGATCGAATGTCTAATTGAATCCAACGTAAGAAAATTCATGGAGTTTTTATGAAGAAGTCACTGAACAATTTATGAATATCCAGCAAGAAGAAGATGAAGAAATAGAAGAAGACATTGACTATGAAGAATGTGAACTTCTATGAGATGGATGTGGCCTTTTGGATTCTTGTTTTTTATGGCAAACCCTATCATTCTATCAATATTTGGTTCGATTGTGGCAAAAGAAATAGAAAAGACTATTGACAACAACAATTTTCCATATACTTCACTATGGACACTAATTCATTGATAGATATTAAACTTTTCGCACATCACTGGTAATTATTACTTCATTAACATTTTCTTCTTGTTTATATATCAACATTACTGTTAATGGTATTCTGAGAATCACTACTTAAATCCAGCCAAGTTTATATACGTTCCATATATTGCATTTGAGGTTATATTTTCTGAAGAGCATTTCTATCAAAAGTTATAAAAGTCTCGTTAAAACTGGAGAACGGCTGGGCCGATTTGGCTCATTTTGGTCATGATTTATTTGTGGGAGTCCAGAGAAGGTTTAAAAGGTAAATAAGTATGAATTAAATGAAAACAACTATTTTGTTTTTCCTTGATGTTTTGTTTCAAATTAAATTTCTGATCGAAACCATAATATTTGACATTTGACATCCAACTAATATAACGATCCTCCTCTATGGCGATCGATACCTTAGAAGACTGCGTCCTTGTAAATTTGTGATGCGTGCGTAAGAACTGTCTCAGCTTCGCTAATTTTTGTGATGGTGACATTTCAAGTTAGGCACTTTTTTTGTTGATATTTTGTGATAGTGACACTTCAATACTAAGTGCGCGATAACTCATTTTGATTAATTACAATTTACGATGCCGAGGAGAAGAAGACCTGATTTAGGAGGTCGCAATCTTCGTCCCGGGTATACCGATTTACAATTTCCGGTAGGTACGTATGGCCTTTGCGATAACTATAAATAAATCGCAAGGCTAGTCGTTGGAAGTTTGCGGAATTAACTTGGAGTTTCCTTGGACTTATATGTCCCATTTAATGAGAAAGTCCAAGTCAAAGTGCTGATGATATGTAGAAATTAGTTAGTAGCAAGCTTGGTGTTGGAAAATAAACGAATCAAAGATTCATTAAAAGAGAGGATTCCAAACTGTTCTAGGAAAACCAAAATTTCAAATAGAAAATCATTTGAAGGAAAGAGTTCGAGATGATAAGTGATACCATGGAATAAATCGAAATTCCCCATGGAAACAAGAGCTGGAAAAATATTTTATATAGATCATCAAGGAGGGAGATAAACCGAATAAATTTTGGCCAAATGGAACTATTCCAAGTCGAGGACAGCTCAAACTATAGTATATTTTCCAGGCTTTTATTGGTTTTCTAACCACGATCTGTACAGAATAATAGAAATAAGTTTGGAGTGATCAAAAACCTTGAAAATACGATTGTCAATTGTCCTATCTAATAAGAAAGTCCAAGTGTTGATGATACAAAGAATATTGGTGAAAAAAGAACTGCATTCTTTCAAAAGGAGAAACGTGAAGGAAAATGTGGAAGTTGATCAATTTTAACTATGAAATAATCAACCCACTCATTGTGAATATTGGTTGCAACAGATCGTGTTTTTATTCCTATTTGGATTTGTAAAAAGTACTTCAACTTGTACTCGTAAATTTTTATATTAAAATATATTTTTTATGAACGTAACGTTGTTTAAAAATCAAAGTTTAGATACTTATATAACCAATATGACACAATATTTTTAATTAATTTAATTTTATACGGAAATACTCGAGATAAAAAAATATTTTAACTGTTTTCTAAAAGATTACGAATGTTTTATCATTTTAATTGTCTTTTATTCACAAAAATAGACTATAATTTGTAGATGTCACTCACTGAAAGGTGGTTAATAGAATTGAGTCTCAATTTTTTTTTCGAATTTAAAATTAATACTCTAGTGGAAGTTTTGATTAAATGAAATAAGGGATGCTGAGAAATTAAAAAAAAATTGAATGAGTGAAATGTATCTTTGGGTGAATTGTAAATTCTGTAAGAACGTCACGACAACCATTCGAGCGCTTACCTGTAGCAAGAACCCCCGCTAAGATAAAAAGGGTGAAAAAAGTCCCTTTGCCGCACAGTAGTCTCGAATACATCATAGTAGGCACTGTTCGGCAATAGAAAAAAGTCTTGCGCGAATCTCACGACTTTGGCAGATCAGAATCAGCGATAAATCGATCTGCCCAACTAGCGACAACGGTGAATACTGAATAAGAGCGACAGAAATTGTGGCCTATATGAAACCACCTCTTCTGTAAATGTAAAAGAAAAGGCGAGGTGTATATGTATCTAGCTCTCCATGCATTTGTCTTTGTACATCGCTAATTGCAGATCTGCACTGATAGCTTTTTGTTTATTACGCACCTCAATTTCTCGTACATAGATTTTTGTCTGCCGTAAACGAGGTGCTGTGACACTATTTTCAACTTTTAATCAATTTTTGATAATTTAGAGCTTCTTTATATACAGTGTGAAGCATTAAAGATGTAGATATCTTCATATTTTCATTTATTTAAGTTATGGTACTCGGGGGGCATTATTTTACCCAAAAATTCGATGCCGATTCATTAAACGAGATGCCGTGAGATTATTATCAACTTTTAGTCGATTTTTAATAATTTAGATATTTTTTATATACAGTGTGAAGCATAAAAGATGTAGATATCTCCATATTTTCATTTATTTAAGTTATGGTACTCGGGGGGGCATTATTTTACCCAAAAATTCGATGCCGATTCATTAAACGAGATGCCGTGAGATTATTATTAACTTTTAATCGATTTTTAATAATTTAGATATTTTTTATATACAGTGTGAAGCATAAAAGATGTAGATATCTCCATATTTTCATTTATTTAAGTTATGGTACTCGGGGGGCATTATTTTACCCAAAAATTCGATGCCGATTCATTAAACGAGATGCCGTGAGATTATTATTAACTTTTAATCGATTTTTAATAATTTAGATATTTTTTATATACAGTGTGAAGCATTAAAGATGTAGATATCTCTATATTTTCATTTATTTAAGCTATGGTACTCGGGTGCATTATTTTACCAAAAAATTCGATGCCGATTCCTTAAACGAGATGCCGTGAGATTATTATTAACTTTTAATCGATTTTTAATAATTTAGATATTTTTTATATACAGTGTGAAGCATAAAAGATGTAGATATCTCCATATTTTCATTTATTTAAGTTATGGTACTCGGGGGGCATTATTTTACCCAAAAATTCGATGCCGATTCATTAAACGAGATGCCGTGAGATTATTATTAACTTTTAATCGATTTTTAATAATTTAGATATTTTTTATATACAGTGTGAAGCATTAAAGATGTAGATATCTCTATATTTTCATTTATTTAAGCTATGGTACTCGGGGGGCATTATTTTACCCAAAAATTCGATGCCGATTCCTTAAACGAGATGCCGTGAGATTATTATTAACTTTTAATCGATTTTTAATAATTTAGATATTTTTTATATACAGTGTGAAGCATAAAAGATGTAGATATCTCCATATTTTCATTTATTTAAGTTATGGTACTCGGGGGGCATTATTTTACCCAAAAATTCGATGCCGATTCATTAAACGAGATGCCGTGAGATTATTATTAACTTTTAATCGATTTTTAATAATTTAGATATTTTTTATATACAGTGTGAAGCATTAAAGATGTAGATATCTCTATATTTTCATTTATTTAAGCTATGGTACTCGGGGGGCATTATTTTACCAAAAAATTCGATGCCGATTCCTTAAACGAGATGCCGTGAGATTATTATTAACTTTTAATCGATTTTTAATAATTTAGATATTTTTTATATACAGTGTGAAGCATTAAAGATGTAGATATCTCCATATTTTCATTTATTTAAGTTATGGTACTCGGGAGTCATTATTTTACCCAAAAATTCGATGCCGATTCATTAAACGAGATGCCGTGAGATTATTATTTACTTTTAATCGATTTTTAATAATTTAGATATTTTTTATATACAGTGTGAAGCATTAAAGATGTAGATATCTCCATATTTTCATTTATTTAAGCTATGGTACTCGGGGGGCATTATTTTACCAAAAAATTTGATGCCGATTCATTAAACGATATGCCGTGAAATTATTATCAACTTTTAATCGATTTTTAATAATTTAGATATTTTTTATATACAGTGTGAAGCATTAAAGATGTAGATATCTCCATATTTTCATTTATTTAAGCTATGGTACTCGGGGGGCATTATTTTACCAAAAAATTTGATGCCGATTCATTAAACGAGATGCCGTGAAATTATTATCAACTTTCTATCGATTTTTAATAATTTAGATCTTATTTATATACAGTGTGAAGCATTGAAGATGTATACATCTACCTATTTTTATTTATTGAAGCTGTGGTATTCGGGGGGCTTTATTTTACCAAAATATGATAATTTAGATCTTTTTTTATATACATTTGAGATGTAGACATCTCCATATTCTCATTTACTGACGTTGTGGTACTCGGGGGGCATCATTTACCAAATAATTAATGGAAGTTTGTAGTAATTTCATCTTTATGCCAATAATTATTCTTTTTTTAGTTTTATTATTACTAAAAGTGTGTTTTTTTAGGTTTATTAATTTTTTACTTTCATCAAAAACTTTGTAATCAGTTTATAAGAACAAAATTGTGAATAATTACAAAAAACTCTCATTAAAAGTAGTTCATTTTTATATATTAGTAGATATATTAACAATGAAATATTTGAAGCAAATGAAACCGATGAAATAAATTATTTATCTTTTTCTGCGTCGCCTCGCCTTCTCGTACAGGTGTACTGATTAAGAGTATTTACAAATCTTCCGAAGAATGTTTTAATAAGGGCATTATTTGAATTCCAATTGAAAATGTATTTATAGGAAATTGCTTTAATAATAGACTAATAAAATTAGTCTTTCTTCCTTTTCTGTGTTGTTCTTCATCTGTCAGAAGATATCGAACATAGATGAAAACTTTCATTGCACGAATTGGAATACCGTTCTTCGAAGATTTCACGTATACAACCATTCTTCAGGCTCTTTCTTCTTTCCGATAAGATGAACTAGATTGTTCGCCTTAAGAGGTTCGATTTTATAATTCTAATTGCCGACATATTTCAATTACTGTAATATAATAAGATTCAGGATGGCATTTAGGTATAGGATTTCTAAAAACACAAAATATATAGGGTGATCTAATTGAAATAGCAAAGTTCATTATTTTTCCGGAAAAACGATAGATCGGACAACAATGTAAATATCAGCATAATACAAACCGTTTTCGAGATAATTGCCGCATTCCATATATAAAACTCACTCAGTATTTATAGGACATGTGATTGATATACCATGTGATCAAATTTGATCCAGAATGATAAAGAAAACAGTTTCAATTTTTTTTTAGATATACATCATGTAATGGTGTTGAAATTTTGGAAATGGTGATTATTTTATAAATGAGAAACGATGCAAATCAAATAAGAAATAATCCTGAGCTGTAAAGCCAACAAATTTATTGATGGAAACTCTGAACCATAATGTTACAATAATTTCAAATATTTTAGAAATTGACAATTTTTTTATATAAAAATACTGCGCAATAACATAGACAATGCTAAGACATTTAATATATACAAACCAAAGAATTTCAGTTTATAGGATTCACAGTAATGATGCAGCTTCAGAAAGAAAATCTGAAAGGGATGTAAGAAATGACGTTAATGAAGGTTTGGATGTCTCAGACAACAAATTTTTGGTGATAAAAAATATGGAAAAACGAAGAGAAAATTCAGTCGAGTGAATGAAGAAAATAAAAAACAAAGAGAACTGGGATTATCGCATGCGAATAAGAAGAAAGAAGCTGGAAACTGGATCTATTTGGTAATAAGATCAGAAAAGCATTAGGTAGTAGAAATTTATATAGATTGTCGTGGAACTAAAAAGTTTTAAAATGCCACATGCTTGATGAAGACAACGATATTTCAGTCATTTTGGAAAAAAATAGAGAGAAACGTTTATAATTTAATTTGGTCGGAAATTGGTTTTTCAAGTTTAGTTTGGTCAAAAATCGGCTTTTTCAAGTTAAATTTGGTAAAAACTTGGCTTTTCCAAGTTTAATGTGCTCATAAATCGGCTTATGATAAATTTAACCAAAAATCGGCTTAGTTTGATCTAAAATGACTTTTTGAAGTTTAATTTGGACAAAAATCCACTTTTTCAAGTTTAGTTTTATCGAAAATTACTTTTTGGAGTTGAATTTGGCCAACAATCGGCTTTTTCAAGTTTAGTTTAGTCAAAAATTACTTTTTGAAGTTTAATTTGGCCAAAAATCGGCTTTTCCAAGTTTAATGTGGTAAAAAATCGGCTTTTCCAAGTTTAATGTGGTCATAAATCGGCTTTTTTAAGGTAAATTTGACCACAAATAGGCTTTTTTAAGTTTAGTTTGATCTAAAATGACTTTTTGAAGTTTAATTTGGTCAAAAATCCACTTTTTAAAGTTTAGTTTGGTCAAAAATCGGCTTTTTCAAGTTTAGTTTTATCTAAAATTACTTTTTGGAGTTGAATTTGGCCAACAATCGGCTTTTTCAAGTTTAGTTCAATCGAAATTTACTTTTTGCAGTTTAATTTGGTCAAAAATCGGCTTTTCCAAGTTCAATGTGGTAAAAATCGGCTATTTTAAGTTGAATTTGGCCAAAAATCGGCTTTTTCAAGTTTCGTTTGTTCGCAAATCAGTTTTTTCAAGTTTAGTTTGATCTAAAATGACTTTTTGGAGTTTAGTTTGACAAAAATCAGGTTTTTCAAGTTTAGTATAACCGAAAATTACATTTTGGAGCTTAATTTGGCCAAATATCGGCTTTTTCAAGTTTAGTTTGGTCTAAAATGACTTTTTGGAGTTTAATTTGGTCAAAAATCCGCTTTATCAAGTTTAGTTTGGTCAAAAATCGGATTGTTCAAGTTTAGTTAGATCTAAAATGACTTTTAGGATTTAAATTTGGCCAAAAATCGTTTTTTTCAGGTTTAGTTTGGTCAAATATCGGCTTTTTCAATTTAAGTTTGGTCGAAAATTACATTTTGGAGCCTAATTTGGCCAAAAATCGGCTTTTTCAAGTTTATTTTAGTTTAGTTTAGAATAACTTTTTGGAGTTTAATTTGGCCAAAAATCGGCTTTCTTAAGTTCATAATTTCGTCAAAAATTGGTCATTGGATTCATCATTAGTAGAATTTTTGTTCTTTAAAATCCAATTTGGGTGAAAATGAGTTTTTTAAATTCAATTTGGTCTACTACAGTTAAACCAAATTCAAGACGCAACTATTCCACAATCCACATCATTTAGAATCTGTGTATGGCAATGAATGTTCGTCGCCTCCACATGTTTTCATTAAAACTAGCTTCACTTAAATGACAGTCACTTTTTTCTAAATAATTGAAATGTCATGAATTTTTATACATAGTCTTTTCACTATGGATCTTGGTACTTCTTAAACGCCATATGGATTTTAGAATGGCAGCGCCATCTGCGTGTCAGTCACACTACTTATTATAACCTCACTAAATAAGTCACTGTTGTGATTGAAACATTAGGGCCTCACAACTGGTCACTGAATTATGGGCGGAACGAAATAATAGAATATTTCTAAATTAGAATTTTTGGAACTGATGATATTCGTACTGACACTTCCGTTCTTCTTCGTCACCGTTATGTATTGACTCCTGGACATAAGACCCCTGTGTTGTTTGCATGTTTTATGTCGTATTCTCTTGATATTCATAAGACAGTTTTTCTAAGCCATTTTATTTCTTATTTAATGGCCATTTTGTAATCTTTGTGATCCATCTTCCCAGCAAATCGTAAAATGACTTAATAATAAGTGTCATAATCCTCATTTCTTTTTTCGATATTTGTATCTCGGTGTTACTGTTTGTTTATAATATTAATTTGACCTCAATAAATTTGGTTGATTTAGAGTTTTAATATTAATAATACTTTCTTCAAAAACATTATCTAATTCAATGACCTAGTAACTTCAGATAATATTTATCCTTAATTAAAAAATATATATTTGTACACATCAATATTTATCTAAACTATAAGTTTGATTTAAACATCGGTGCACAAGATGACACTGTTAGGTAATTTTTATCTAACTGGAATTATACGTGAATAAATAAATAAATTTGAATATTCGGTTCCAGATAAATCAAATATGTTATTATTTTTCTTAATTTGACATGTAATTTTTCATAGATTACAACTAGATCTTGGGTAAAATTTGATACACAAATATTTATCACACAGTTTCTAATACAAATATTTCAATTAATAATCAACTACTTTTTCCAATCCAGTTCAGACCAGTGCCTTTTTAAAGAGGAATTTAGTGTGAAAATATTATTTATTCGCAACTTTCACATAACTTAAGATAAACTAAAGATATATTGACAAATAACAACAGTTCTTTCTTTTGTTGATTAAATAATTCGATGGATGCTTGGTCTAGTCTTTCCTGATAAATTCATCATCTCCTTCCGCTAGGTACTGGTCCTCAGATCTCGAAATCTTCTACGATCAACGTCGTCTTTTATCTTTTGGTAGATTATGCATCCTGATGTACCACTGCTTGCTTCTGTTGAACTTGAAGATTCTTGCAATTTTTCTTGGTAATGTATCCGTTGAGATTAATGATGGGAAAGAAATTAATCTTCAGTTTTAACTTTTCTATCTTGTCTATTAGGTATTCAAAATGGTTTTGAATATCAGTTCTAGAACCAGGATATTCCTATTCACCTTCTACGTTGTTGATTCTATTCGTAGTTTCTTCAGGTCTCTCATCACCAGGACCAGCAGGTATTGTGTATATAAAATATGAAATAAACAAATGATAATTTAAATGATTAGTTTATTGAACTCCTACGGTTTAAAAACTACACGAAAATACATTTCGTAGACTTATTTTTAATTGATTCATTGATGGAAAAAAGTTCGTGTTCCCATTATTCATTCAAATACCATCTTGAATAAACGTTTCCATATTTTAATGATCGATCAATTGTATGTCAAAAACGCAAATGTAATGGACGTAAGACAGCAAACAGTTATAATTAAATGGAAAAAAATCATGATTTTGTTTACCGCTAGTATAGGCAATAAGTTATTGACCTTCTACTACTTAATTAGACAATTTTTATATAAATTTTCATTCTGTATTTTCTTGTAGTAAGGTGGTGAATGTCACAACATTCTTATAGCAGAGTGTATAAAGGGAGTGAATTTGGCCCAATCTACTAAGAAATAACTAAGTAAAAGTAAAAGACGCTAAGGAATAAACAGTAAGTTGAATAAATTAATAACTACTTGTTGGGAAAATAAGAACCAACCAGAAGACATGTGGCAAAGCATAAAACTAGTTGCCATAGAACCTTTCAAGAATCTTCTGACGTCTGAGAGAAAATCTGCACGAAAAAGGAATTTACGGAAACTGGTTGGAAATAAAGATCGTAATCCTTGAAGGATAAAGGAAATATTGTGTTGAATATTGAAGATCAATTGATTATATGGGAAAAATATATCAAAGAGAAGGAATTAATACCCAAAGTAACACTGAAATAGCACTATCCATTAAAAAAAGAAGTGAGAGCAGAAATAAAATCAGCTCAAGGAAAATACCCTGGTCCTGATGATTTAATTTGGTCAAAAATCGGTTTTTTCGAGTTCAATTGGGTAAAAAATTGGCTTTTTCAAATTTAGTTTGATAGAAAATTATCTTTTGAAGTTTAAATTGACGAAAAATCGGCTTTTCCAAGTTTAGTTTGGTCGAAACTCTCTTTTTAGAGTTTAATTTGGCTAAAAATCGGCTTTTTCAAGTTCAATTTAGTCAAAAACTAGCTTTTTCAAACTAAGTTTGATAGAAAATCATTTTTTGGAGTTTAATTTGGCAAAAAATCGGCTTTTTCAAGTTTAGTTTGTTCGAAAATTACTTCTTAGAGTTTAGTTTGGCTAAAAATCGGCTTTCTCAAGTTTAATTTAGTCGAAAATTGGCTTTTCCAAGTTTAGTTTGGTCGAAAGTTACTTTTGAGTTTAATTTGGCTAAAAATCGGCCTTTTCAAATTTAATTTTGTCAAAAATTGGCTTTTCCAAATTTAGTTTTATCGGAAATTATTTTTGGAGTTTAATTTGGCAAAATATCGGCTGTTTCAAGTTCAATTGGGTCAAAAATTGGCTTTTTCAAATTTAGTTTGATCGAAAATTATTTTTTGGAGTTTATTTTGGCCAAAAATCGGCTTTTTCGAGTCTAGTAAGTTCGAAAATTATTTTTAGAGTTTAATTTAGCCAAAAATCAGCTTTTTTTAAGTGTAGTTTGGTAGAAAATTACGGGATCTAGTTGGAGATAAAGATCGTAATCCTTGAAGATTAAAGGAAATATTGTGTTGAATATTGAAGATCAATTGATTCTATGGGAGGAATATTATCGAAGAGACGGAATTAATACCAACAGTAACACTGAAATGGCACCATCCATTTTAAACGAAGTAAAAGTAGAAATAAAATCAGCCGAAGAAGAAAAATATCCTGGTCCTGATAACCTACCTGAAGATGAGTAACAATATATAGATGACATAACCCTCTTGTTTAATAAGATCTATGTAATAGGAGAAATAACAAGGCAATGACTTCAATCAACGTTTGTCACTATTCTAAAAAAACATAATGTCAAAAAGTACTATTAGACTAATGATCCATATTCTAAAGGTCATTCTCAGGGTAATCCACTTTAGGATTTACAAAAATTGGAAGCAGATTTAACAGTAACAGCTTTAGAAATTATTTCGGCACAAAGGAGGTTTTGTTTACTTACAATGTCTTGATGAGGTGATTTCTCAATGTCAACCAAAGTTTATACGTCTAGTATATCTATTATAATGAGTTAAGTGGAGTGCCATTAACCTTTAGGTCATTTTCGAAAGTCTCTGTTGAAGATTTCCGTTGGGAAAACTTTGAAAAGGAGTAGAGAGATTTTTCAGTTTGGACTGAATGAGATCAGAAGCAATTTGATTCAGGTACAGTTTGGTATATTCCTTGCGTCAAGGATTGTTTATGTCTGACTTTATCAAATGCCTTATTAATATGCTATGAACCAGAAGAAAACATTTTGATCGACCGATATCCGAAATCTACGTTATTGTAGTCCACTCCAGCCCCCAAAATTTTCCATTTTATTATTTAATTTATAATTAAATTTGCGTATTGGACGTAGTAGGAATTAAAATTAAAAGATGTGTTGCTTGAGTACCGTGTTTTCTAAAAACATAGTTTAAAAGTGAGTAAGTAGAAATTGCATATTTTAGCATTAATCGTTAATCTCGACTAAATAAAAGGAATAAAAATTTACTTTCCTTTATGTATTCCACTTGTGTATTGATTTACCTTTTGTTTCATTCATTTGAGACGAAAAGTATGTTAATAAACTTAGATTTATAATGTTGTGTGACTTTACAAACATATGATTATTGAGGTCTCGTATTAGCTGAGAACGAGGTCATTTGACACATTTTATTTAGTTTTTCGTCTCGTAAATTATTTGCATACGAACAACTACGTGATTACAAATATTATATTTCTTTAGACAAATTTCGTCTTGAATACTTCGATTTTATTTGAATGAAAACAGGTGGAAAAAACTTCGTATAAACCCTAACGAATACAAAGTGTACAGAAAGAGTTTCTGATATTTGTTAATTGATTATTACGGTACGGAAAAATCATCAACCCTGCAATCCTAAGTCAAGAAATACTATTTTTATTAAGAAAATCTTCAAGCTAATAGTACGAGGGTTGTTTCTTTAACCTCCGATAGGCTATAGATAAAATACAAGTTCATATAAAACAATGTTAACAATGGCGGAGTATGTGCCTACATAGCATCTACACGGAGCGATCGGAGGTTGAAAAAAACGACCTCGTATTAACTTTGAAACGATATAAGATATTGTAATGTTTATAGTTTCCAAAGTCTATCAATATGTTATGATCTGACCTTGTAAAAGATCATCTACATGGGCCACTAAACAGTTAACCACCAAAAGTTAAAAACATCTCCGTTAACAAAAAAACAAGAATTCTACGTGGCCATTGAGCTGATAATGAGTTAGTCTGCTGTTTTAAGAGATTATCAAGAGGCTAGTAACTTTCATCGAAGACGCGATTCCTGAAGAAATAACAGTTTTATTGCTAGCATATCACCGAGACATCGAACCCTTACTGGTATCTAGCAAGAGCTCAGAAAAACGCGAGGAATGGCCTCAAATTAACCTCAGCTCACCGAGCAACCCATCACTGACGAATAATGGAACTGCGTTCTCTTCTGAGACAAAAGCAGAGTGTACCTGCGTGAAAGTTATAGAAGAGAACGAGTCTACAGAAGAGGACCAAGAGGACCAGAAGGTTCCTGGAGGGTTTAGGCAGACATTTCAATGGCAGCAAAAATAGAGTTGGATTTAATTGAAACTGGCGGGGGGATTAACGGCCAAACGATACATTTTGAGGATCACTTCGTTCTTTACAACCTTCTCAACGAAGACTTTATCCTAATACAGGATATAGAAATTTCCGCTATGGATTAGCCAACACGTAACGAGGATTTAAATGAGATGAAATTAAGGGAAAAGTTTGGACTAAAAATTATGCACTAGACACGAAATCGGATCTCAAAATGACGCTTAATGAAAAATGAGAAAGCATCGTACAAAAATCTCAATCGGTCCATGGAAAAGTTGTAATTAGGACAATGAATGAGAATAGTCAATATTTAAATATTGATAAGTTGATTTCTAATAAATGATTTGACGAATTTAAGTTTGTATTTCTTTACTGTTTGATATTTTTTCTTTACAAAAAAAAATTAGTCAATAACAACATAATAAGTAATTTTTTTAAAAGGCCTAGAGGTTAGATTTAAAAAAAAACAGCAAAAAAATTCATGAAATCTTTATTGGAATCGATAGAATGATCAGTATAATTTTGTATAATAATTTTTGAAGATGATTTGATGTAAATGTTGGCCACGGCTCCGCTTTATATCATGCGCAAGATCAAAATTTGGCACACTCTCTCCAACATATCGGTCAGTATTTTACGAATATATGCTTCAATATTGGCTTTCAATGCGTCAATCGTTGATAATTTATCCTTGTAGATGTTAGCCTTAACATTACCCCAAAAGAAATACTCCAAAGGCGTTAAATCATATGATCTAGGTGACCAAGTGACGGGCCCCAAACTGTTCACCGAAGACGGCTCTCAATTTGGCCATTATTTCGCGTGACTAGTGGCATGTGCCACCGTCTCGTTGAAACCACATGTCAGGCATGTCCAATTCTTCCATTTTGGTAAAAAAAAAATCGTCAATCATCACACGGTACCCCTCGCCATTCACAGTAACGTCGCTTTTAAAGATGATAATCCACCAAACAGTGATTTTTTCGGGATGGATTGGTTGCTCTTGCAATGCTTGTGGGTGGTCTTCCTTCCAGAGGCGGTAATTTTGCTTGTCGACATAGGTATTCATTCAACCAGAAATGAGCTTCGTCGTTGAACACAATTTTTCTATATAAAAGTGGATTTCCCTCCAACTTTGCTAGCGCCCATCCACCAAATACTACACGTTGTGGAAGATCGTTGGGTTTCAATTCTTGTACCAGCCGTATCTTATAAGGTTTTACACCCAAATCTTTGCGCAAACTTTTCCTCGTAGTGCAGTAACAGAGCCCCAATTGGGCAATATTTTCTTCGGTCCTCACTGTACGTTTGCGTGTTAGTAGTTTAATGTCCAATTGTGTAAATTGGGTTCGAAATTTAGTCTCAAGCTTGCGCGATGCACTCTTTTAACAGAGCATCGATTTTGATAGTAAAATTCAATAATTTGCGAACGATGTTCGTTCGTAAATCGATTCATGATTAAACTGAACAATGACGCAAGACACGATTCACGCGTGATCTGTCTAAAACAGTGTTGCTAAAAAGATACCAGCGAAAAAATCAATCGTTAAAATACTCAATATAAAGCTAAGACTAATGACTTTGAAATGCTGAAATCAAAAAAAGAATGGAAGCTACAGATTTATTATTACATACTTTTGATTATCCTTGATTATAAAAGATAATGTCTAAAATGATTTTTATAATCGATAAAGCTTTTTTTTGTCCCCCAAACTCTTTCAAAGTTATGATAATTTTATTAAATATAAATGTATAAAAAAAAAGGTTTCAGGTGCATGAATTAAAAATGTAAAATGAAAAAAAATCAACAAATAGTTTTGGCCGGGGATGCCACCCCGTACTGATTATTTAATTGTGAAAACAATTTTGGATATTTCTTTTTTTTTTGGACGTGCTCTTGAAATATTTTCGGGTGAAATTCGAGCTCGTACCGCCTCTGCAAAAGGAAATCACCGTGACCTTGATCGAGGTTAGTGCAATCACCCGAAGGTGCATATTGCCTACTTATCGACTTCCACTGACATATACGTTAACTTTGGTTTGATGAAAACCCGGACCAAGTAATAAAATATAATTATTTGAAATCAACAATTTTACAAAAAAAAACACTGAAGAATAGATATTTTCACTAAGAAATTCGTAATTTTGTTTTGTTCTATACTTAATTAGATATATTTTATACGAGGACAATCTATATAAACTTAAGTCAAAAATAATTTTTAACAATTTCCACAAAATACGTGACTGTCTGTACCGTAACCACTCTCAGTATAATATTTGTGTAACTTATCTTTGATTTCGATAACAAAGACAGTTTTCTTCATATGATGATCATTTTTGACAGATTTATCTAAAATTTTGCGAGAAACATGACGAGAATTGAAAATATGATCACTTTTGAAGAGTCGCTTTCTTACCTAACCTCCCTCGTATGTATATTGATTATATATATACATTAATTCCATTACTTAAATTCTTATTGGTTGTATCTGACACACATCCGCGTTCGATGCATTATCAAGTGAGCTGATGGCGGTCGCCAAATGTGCAAAATCGACTTTCTTTAACCTCAACCCATCATCAATCACTGATCGCATTGAAGGTTACGCGCTCGATTTATAGGGTGTGTCTCATCTATTAGGTTGTTTCCAATAAAATACAAAAAAAATGTAAATTTCTTAGAAAGAGATAAGTTTTGAAACCATATCTTAAATTGAGTGGTTTTGGTTTTTGAATCTACTCGTTCGATTGACTACCAAAAGGGCATCGAAGTTGATGTTTTCAGAAAATGGTTCGAACAATAACAGATCTACTTTCTCAGAAATATGTAATGAGTCACGCACTTGAAGTTTTTTTAAAAATTATACACAAACGAATATTTAAAAAGTACGAAGAGGTTAGTGGTTTGTTTAGGTCTAGATGTCTGCGTTTGTTTAATAGACTACCAAAAAGCGTTTGACTCCATTCGGCATGACTTACTGTTTGGCATCCTAAAGGATGTTGATGTTGATAGTAAAGTTGTATGCAGATCAAACAGCGGAATTGGGAACTAGCAGCTCTCTAACTTCGGAATACTTTCAGATAGTTAGAACTAAACCCGATTGAACTGGTATGGGCGTAAATAAAGGGAAAAGTTTCAAGAAAAATAATCCTTTTGAGATAAGCGATGTTGAACAGTCGTTGGGCTGTAAATAATTTGAGACCAAGAAGAGAAAATGTGGAAGTTGGACAAAATTACTGACGAATTGATTAAGCGACTCTTTGTGAATATTGATTGAATCAATTCATCTTCTGATTCCGATTCTGATTTTGATTTATAATAAGTAGCTCTCTTTATACTGATAAGTTTTCATATTAAAATTATTTTTTATTAACCTAAGGTAGTTTAGAAATCCATATACTACAGGGTGTCCCACGACGAGTTAAAACTATCTGTATATGGCAAAATAATGATAGTAGAATCATGAAAATTTCTACGTTTCGGTTTTCAAGTAAGGTCTTTTTAACTAAAATATTTTCAATGATGGCCGACTTCCGGTTATACCGGAAGTTGACTGTAACTTTGTTATTTTAGATAAACACCCTATATATTAATACATTTTTGAAATCTACGTTAAATTTAAGTATAATTTTGACAAATAACTTTTTTCGAAAAATGCATACTTTTTGAGTTATTAATTTTTTTGTAAGAAATTTGACCATTGCAGACTCTTATAAATTATTTTTTTAAGAGGATACCCTTAAAGATTTGAAAATGGTTTCTCTTCGGTTAGTTTTAGCAAGATCAGACGTATTTTAATCTATGTTGAAAAATTTCTCGATTTATACAGGGTGTGTATAAAAAGTGTTCAAAATTTAACTCCATAAATATCAAATTTCTCTATTTTTTTAAATAGAATCACCCGGTTTTTTCTATTTTATTGCATTTAGGGATAAAAAATAAGGCAAATTCATGTATACTTTCTTATACCTAAACCTTACCGTTATCTATTAAAATTGAAAAAACCCGATGGTTCTATTTAAAAAAATGAAGAAATTTGATATTTATGAAGTTAAACTTTGAACACTTCTTATACATACGCTGTATGAAAAGAAAAATTTTTCAAACATATATTCAAATACGTCTGACCTTGCTAAAAGCAACCGTACAGAAACCATTTTCATATCTTTAAGGGTTTTTTCGTAAAAAAATAATTTATAAGGGTCTGCAACGGTGAAATTTTTTACAAAAAAATTAATAACTTGAAAATTATGCGTTTTTTAAAAAAAGTTTTTATACAAAAGTATACTAAAATTTCACGTAGATTTCAAAATTGTATTAATATACATGGTGTTCCATTTCAAATAACAAATTTACAGTACATATTTGAAAACATTTTAATTAAAAAGATTCTATCCGAAAACCCAAACGTAGAAATTTTACTATAAGTATTTTGCCAAGGTAGTTTTAACTCGTCGTGAGACACCCTGTATAACTAGTATGATACAATGTTCTTCATACCTTATGAAAAATGAAACTTCAGCTATTTAGAAGTTATTAGCAGGTTAATTACCTAAACCATTTTTGTAATTTTTATTTAATATAAATTGATCGTAAAAAAATTTTATGTAGTTATCCACCCAGATTCTCATGTATGTCTTTTTATGGTGGCGCAAGAAAAATATTGTAATAAAAGGTTTGATAATCGTTTGAGCATGTACTAGAGAAAATGTAGTAAATGTCATTTATTTTTTCGGTTAAATACGAGTAGCTTCCGCGTTCAAATTTTAATCTGGCTTACTCTAAGAGTCGCATAAATCGTGTGACTGACATACAGATGGCGCTGCCATTGTCAAATCCATATGACGTTTACGAAGTACCAGCTTTCAGAAAAACAATGTGTAAATATTTACGACATTTCGATTAGTCAGAAAAAATTGTCAGCCATCTAAGTGAAGCTAATTTTGTTATTTTCCAAACAATTTCTTGTGTTAATTTATCATTGCTTCTTGATAAAAAAAAATACTGTACAATCTCAACAATGGCTTCAATGTATTATCTTGACTCTCCAGAAAATCCAATCGTCTGAAGAATTTCTCTAGTTTCATAAGGAAAAACAAGATTTTTTTTCTTGAAAAAAGTTATTTCTTCAGTAAATTTTTCTCCTTCAGTCTGAAAGCTAGTGACTCAGAGGATTCTTTTGACAAATTTCTAGCAGTTTTTCCTCTAACTGAGGTACTGAGTGTCTTGCAGAGAGCTAAATCAGTTTATGTCCAATTGCTAGAATTATTTCGATTAATTCCACTAACATTTACACTGGTTTTGATAAATTAAAAACTTGTCGTTATTTCCTCTCGAAAAGAGTTTCAGTTTTCTTCGTATATATTTAAAAATTAATGCTAAATATTAGCCATATTCAGTTATAAAATCCGCGGTATCGTAGCCCCTACATTCTAAATTAATCGTTAATGCCATGAGCTATTGTTTGGAATAGAACCGAAAAATGTTCGTATGAGAAACCAAGAGACAACAAAAAAAGTTCGCAGATCGTAAAAATTCCACAAAACTCTCGAGACTAACAGTACGATGACCCACTTACTTGATGAGTAGCTGAAAAAAAATAACATTGAAAGCAAACTGTTTCTACTCCAGCAGATGAATGATTCTCGATTCAACGTGAATAATTGTATTGAATATATTTTACGGCCATTTTATTCATATGTTCGAGATTAATGTTTTTATAAAATGGTACATAATGGAACAGTTAAATCTTTAACTCGGGTTATATATTATCGACTAAACAAAAGCAGTAAAACCATTAAAAATGATTGGGATTGTTCAGCGAGGTGTAAAAACAACGGTAATTTCATTTAATAAATGATATATTTATATTAATGTCATTTCATAAAAAAAAGGATTGTACGTATTAAATGAATGTACGTAATCTGAAATATTTAACAGCACTCCTTTATACTATAATTCAATCGGAAAATCATCATTCCGCAGATTACGATGAAAAACTTTTTTTAATCAATTTTAAATAACTAGAATCTTCCGAAAACTTACCATTCAAAATACTTGAGGGTAATTTAAGTATAAAAATAATATGGATATAGACGATTCATCCTTGAACCCATGATTTTTCTGAAATTTTTACAAAAAGTTCGTCACTTAAAAGAGATCTGGTTATTAAATAACGAGACTGATTACGAAAAAGAGTTTTATTAGAAAAATTATTCTATATTCCCCTTCAATATACTTCCCTTCCATTGCCATACCACTTTCCGTTTTTTCCATTGATTCAAGCAGTGCTGGAAATCTTCTTTGGTGGGACCTTCAGGAGCTGCTTTACCGCTTCCATCAACTCAAATCGGGTCTTTTTTAAAGCAGATCTTTTTCTAACCTTTCAAGGAAATCTAAACAGACTCGTTGACGCAAGAGATTTTGATCAGGAGTCAGATTTTTTGGCACTAACTTCGCACATACTTTTGTCACGTGTAAATTTTTTTCACCGTTCCTTTATCGGTGTTAATAGCCTCGGCAATAATCCGGATGCTCATTCGACGATCTGCACGCACAATTTGGTTGATTTTGGTCACTGGGCGATCTGGGCACTGGTCATCTTCAGTGATCTCTCGGCCTTCATTAAAGCGCTCACACCACTCAAAAACACGCGCACGAGATAGAGAATTGTCCCCATAGGCCTCTTGTAACAATTTATAGCATTCGGTCAGAGTTTTTTCAATTTAACGAAAAATTTGAGCTGCTCAATCAAATCAGTTATTTCTGGTCTTCATATTGGATCCGACATTTTGATTTTAGAAAAACAATTGCATAATTCGTAATCAACGACACCGAAAACCCAAGACCACCAATTTTTGATAAGATTATTAGTTTTTTTTCTAATTTTGGACCGCTTTTTTGGTATTTTTGCCCAAAGTACATAGAGGCGAATTTGAAGGTACATTTACAAGAAAAGATACTGTTAAATAGAGAAGTTGGTGTAAAGAAAGATAAAATTTAGTGAGTGGGAAAAAACTTATTTCAAATTAAAAGAAAAAACAAGTTTCTGGGAAGTACCTTGTATAAAACTTCTTTGTGATTTTTTTTATGTTAATTTATGTTGAAATAAGGGCTATTTAATATAGGTTAAGGCTTAACTCTGCTTATAGAAAATTTTTCTCTGCAGGGCAGAATTTGAGGTTATTTTTTTGGAATTTACTGTACGTTGCGAATTTTGATAAAATTCGAGCAGAAAATGAAAAAACCATAATTGTATAACCTTCCATAGGGATCAAATTTTAAGCTACACCCGAAAAAGCGTCATCTGGATAAAGTACAAAGACAACATTTAGACCCTAAATTATCTCAGTTCTAACTTTAGTACATTGGAGATTATCTCAAATCAATGTAAGGGTTAAACCTGTAGTTCTGTGAGAAGATACTCTGAGGGTTAACCAAAATAAACATTTGAATGAAAACAGACATGACTATTAACACCAATAATTATCCGTATGGGGCCAAATTAAAAGAGCAATCGACGAAGCAACACCTGGTAAGATACAAAAGACCTAAAGTTATCTTAGACCCAGCTCTGGTACATTAGCAATCAATTTGCTCAACGCGGAGAGGAAATGAATTACTCTGAAGTGATTTGTTTGAAGATGAAGCTTTTATATAAAGAAAAGAGCTGTTATCTCAAACAAAATAGAGCGGGAGAATATAAAATTTGGTCCAGCAATAAATAGAAACAAAATGATAGTGGATAAACCTAAGAGGAAGATAAAAGATTTGGCCAAGACAGCGATGCTGCTGAGACTTTTTTAAATATAGAAAACCTGGTACATAACCGGAAACTTTGGTCCAGAATTTGTCCTCTCCATACGGCTTAGAACACACTAAGAGCTAAGAGTTTCAAATATATTGATTTATTTGAAACGTGATGTGAGATTGTTTAGAATTACCTGGACTGCTAACAGAACTAATTAGACGATACTGGGATAGTTAAATGTATGCATGAGGAAAGTCGCAGACATTTTTCGTTACATCCAGCTGAAAATCGAATTATATGGATATTAAAAAGGGAATAGAGACATTCCAAAGAGGTCGTAATCCTTATGACTAAAAAAATGATACACAAACCAAATAATAAGAGAAATAACATGTTTTGGGATTGTAAAGATAGACCGTAAAGAGGCCGGATAGAGTTGCAGGTCGTCCATCTCGTGGAATAACCACATCATATGTGTCCAAGATGTCTAATAAAACCATCAAAGTGTGCAAAATAATAGCAAGAAGAAGTAACAATATACCTCAAACATACAGTAATGGTTAAGTCCAACAATAACTCATGGAATGAATCAAGCAATCACCTGTTTAAAGTGCAAGTAGACCTGAAGTTATCGTACACTACAAGTACGACGTCCTAAATGCAAAAATATATGGAGGACCCTGTAGTTCTACAAGTTCCTTATCGCTCTTCCTTTTCCGTTGATGACTGTTGTTCGGAATACCACTTTTCTTTTCGGTGGGTATTTTAGGACGTTGTAGGTGATATCAACTTTCCCTAGTATTTTCTTCTTTAGCTTGGTCATCAGGATTAATGTATCCTAGTTGTTGTCGACTTCTTTTTTATCTCTAGTTGATAAGATTTAATAGATATTGGTAAGGGCTCTACTAAAAGAGTGAATTAGAACCAAGGACTCTCACCAGGAGATCAGGATAAAGATTTATTGTAAGGAAGGGATGACAAGAACTAAAATACATTATTTGATTTATGTTTCCATTAGTTTAACATAGAAAGGGCGGCTCTTAATTTATTATTTTTCGTTTGATTATATAAATAGGTGACATAATTCATGATATGGGTGATCGGGGGTGTTGATTACATTTTTAGAAAAAATCCGAGGCTATTTCGATAAATTTTCTTTTTGTTTTAACTTCAAAATGGATTAGTGACGTTCGAATGTTGAAAAATATATAAAATTTTGTAGTCAAAAAAGGGAAAAAAGCGTGGAAAGTTTTTGGATGAAAAAAATTTTATATTTTTATAATTCATCGATCTGAGCTTAATAATAATCACAACCCCATTTTACACATAAAGTTACTAATATTGTTAACTACAAGTCCTATGACAGTTATTGGATTTTAAGTAATTATTTATATAAATACGGGGCTGGGGAAAATATAGAATCGAGTAAATATTTTTTTAAAACGAAAATAATTGGCTTAATATCAAAATTAACATTTTTTGGTCACTTTTTTTTCTCTTAATTGTATCACAAAATCACGTTTCGTTTAAATAAATCACCTAACAATTAACAGTCTTTTATATATATATTTTTGTTTTCACAAAACGGAGCTTTGATCTTCCTTTTTGTCGTCCTTTTCCCTTTTTTTCGATTTTTTTCGCCTTTTTGAATCCCGGACTTGCGGGGTTCTTTCCAGAAGGAATAAAGCTTCGTGGAAATCATCCGAACTTAAATTGGATTCTTGTACGTGTAAAACGGAACTGAGAGCGCCGTCTGTGGACGATTTCGGAAACCTACAGAGAAACATAAAAATATATCGGAACTATATACGAAGTGTATCAAACAAATCTGTGATTTTGGAATTTATTTGAAAATTTAATTGGGAATATAGTTTCAAAGTTGTTCGAGTTTTAGATAAAAACATATGCATAAAACATAAGAACAAATAATTTAGGCTGAAATGATAGGGATATTGAGCTAAAATTTTTAAGGAGTATTTTAGAAGGACGTTTCCATAGAAGAAAAAATCAGGACATTGTTTAGAGTCACTTTATTGGGAATAGGATGTTTCGAAATTGTTCGAGTTTTAGGTAAAAACAAATGCTCGTTCAAAAAATCATTCAGGCTAAAATAATTGGGATATTGAGCTGAAATTTTGGAAAAATGATTTTTAAGGACCTTTGTATAACATAAAAAATAAATACGTTGTTTGGGGTTATCATATTGGGAATATGAGGTTTCAAATTTGTTCGAATTTTAGTGAAAAGAATATTATCATTCAAGAAATCATTAAGGCTGGAGTAATTCGGATACTGAGCTCACATTTCAAAAAATTGTGTTCAAAGGGTTCTGGTGGTCTGTATGTTACTTAAGGTCACTTAAGGGTTCAAATTTCAAATATCAATGAGGATTATATGTAATTGAAATGAAAGCTGCAATTTAACAACAAATTTCATGAAAGTCGAAAGATATATCGATTTTTTTTGAGGGCTAAAAACGGGGGGACACAATTTTATGAAATTACTCCTCAGAAATTACAGAATATTCCATAAACGGAAGCAGAGTTTATACAATTGCTGCTGATAGTTTTGAATTAAAATAAAACATATAAGGTGTTCTTGGAAATAATTAATATCATGTTTAAATGGGTAAAAAATATATACCTGAACATTTCTCTCTCCCTTTCAGGTTCGTTAGCACTTCTAGACTTTCCGGTTTCATTGTTTGATCTGGAAGGACTCGTGCTGGGGGTATGAAGGTTTGATCTAAAACACATTTCCAAAAAACAAATACGAATTGGAATTGAAAAAAAAATTCTATTTATTAGTTCCATTAAAAACTATAGGAAAAATTCTGTAACTACGTCAATGGTATGAGAAAAGACAATAAGCGAAGCTGAATGACAAAAATTTTTTGTGAGGTAGGCGACTCAATTCCTGAAGAAGAGTTTCCATCTGAAAACTTTGGATTTCAAGATTTCATCTTATTTGATATGTGAAATGAAACTGTTTTCTTACCTAGAAGATATCGGAGTATTCGATTTAATCAATGATGGAGTATACGGTTCCGGAGGTAACGAAGAATTATTATTAAGACTCGTGCTCGATATACTCAACGAACACGAACTCAAAGGCAGTGGAATACTGAAACTCGATGATCGAGACGATCTTCCGGTTTGTATGAAACTCATGCCTGACGATTTCGGTTCCGGTGTACGGGATATGGAAACACCAGAAATGAATAATGTCGGCGATTTCGGTATACCGGTTTCGCTTTCGTATTCGTTCGAACTGTCGGTTTCTAAACAATATTCGGCATTCGGAATGGGACTGTCGCATATTTGGATGCGGAGGTTGGAAGAAAGGCCTGAAATTTTGTTAGTTATATCTAAAATCCGATTATTTTTTTTTGATGGTAATAAAGTTTCACTGAATTTTTTTTACGCATTTTTAGGTTGATAGAATGTTCAAAAATGTACAAATTTGATCAGAATTGAGTTTGATTGAGTTTGAACATTAAACATCAAAACTTTCCATTGGAAAGGTTTAGCTAAAAAACATGAGATTCATGAATAAAAATGAAATTTGTCTCATAATTATTCACATTAAACCTCGAAAATTTAGTGAGTGGGAAAAAACTTATTTCAAATTAAAAGAAAAAACAAGTTTCTGGGAAGTACCTTGTATAAAACTTCTTTGTGATTTTTTTTATGTTAATTTATGTTGAAATAAGGGCTATTTAATATAGGTTAAGGCTTAACTCTGCTTATAGAAAATTTTTCTCTGCAGGGCAGAATTTGAGGTTATTTTTTTGGAATTTACTGTACGTTGCGAATTTTGATAAAATTCGAGCAGAAAATGAAAAAACCATAATTGTATAACCTTCCATAGGGATCAAATTTTAAGCTACACCCGAAAAAGCGTCATCTGGATAAAGTACAAAGACAACATTTAGACCCTAAATTATCTCAGTTCTAACTTTAGTACATTGGAGATTATCTCAAATCAATGTAAGGGTTAAACCTGTAGTTCTGTGAGAAGATACTCTGAGGGTTAACCAAAATAAACATTTGAATGAAAACAGACATGACTATTAACACCAATAATTATCCGTATGGGGCCAAATTAAAAGAGCAATCGACGAAGCAACACCTGGTAAGATACAAAAGACCTAAAGTTATCTTAGACCCAGCTCTGGTACATTAGCAATCAATTTGCTCAACGCGGAACAAAATGATAGTGGATAAACCTAAGAGGAAGATAAAAGATTTGGCCAAGACAGCGATGCTACTGAGACTTTTTTAAATATAGAAAACCTGGTACATAACCGGAAACTTTGGTCCAGAATTTGTCCTCTCCATACGGCTCAGAACACACTAAGAGCTAAGAGTTTCAAATATATTGATTCATTTGAAATTGTTTAGAATTACCTGGACTGCTAACAGAACTAATTAGACGATACTGGGATAGTTAAATGTATGCATGAGGAAAGTCGCAGACATTTTTCGTTACATCCAGCTGAAAATCGAATTATATGGATATTAAAAAGGGAATAGAGACATTCCAAAGAGGTCGTAATCCTTATGACTAAAAAAATGATACACAAACCAAATAATAAGAGAAATAACATCAACGAAAATGAAATTTGTCGCATAATTATTCACATTAAACCTCGAAACTTTCAATTGAAGAGGTTTAGCTAAAAAAACATGAAGAAAGATTTTTTGTGGAGCAGTTAATTTTCCACAAAAATGTGTATTTTGAATTAATTAATACTCATTCGACTACGAGTTATGAGACTCATGAACAGAAATGAAATTTGTCTCAAAATTATCAACATAAACCTCAAAACTTCCGAAAGTTGAGGTTTGGGTAAAAAACATAGGAGACATTTTTTGTAGAGCTACAAAAATCCGTATTTCACATTCAGCAATGATAATTTGATTACAAATTATGGAATTTATGAGTAGAAATGTTGTTTGCCTTCATTAAAATTCAACCTCAAATTATAAATGATGAGGTTAACAACAAAAAAAACGTCGAGTACTTCTTGGAAGATCGGTAAATTTTTAGTATGATCACCGAATAACAAATTATAATTTTTTTCTTTTCGACTAAAAAACTGTAATGCGAAAAACCTCTCCATTAATAACAACTCAAATTTGATGGAAATTATGTAAAGATGTCTAGCAATCGATTTATATGTAAAAGTTTTCTCACGAACTACGTCAATTTTTATATTTATAGTATAGGATTTACTTCTTTGAATTCCTCTTTTTCTGTATTTAGTTTTTTTAAACCGGAAATCTATATTTGACAATCTGGAGAATATATGGAATATATACGGATAGAAAATCCTCAAAAATGTAACATAATGCAAAAAACACTAATCCAATAATTAATTTTATACATGCTTCATTTCGGCTGAATGAATGGACTATAAGTATAAGTAATTTATTATTATTTTCTTCTTATTAGAATAAGAAATAAATTGAAATTGAATATTACGAGATAATAAAAATTCTACTCACCTCTTGTAGCCTTTTGTTGTTCTTCTACCAAAAATCCAGTGGATTTCGAAAATATATTTTTCTTACAAGTTTTGTGATGTTTTTTCGGACTTTGCTTTTCACTTTTACATTCACTTATAATTATAAATTTTTTATCTTCTTCTTTCTGCTTGGATTTTTCGAAAGTTTTATCAGTTTTCGAAGTATTTTGATTCGTACTAATTTTCTCTTCAATAACATCGTTTTTACCCACTACTTTCGTTTTCGGTAAATGCGACGATGAACACAACTTTGTTTTTAATAAAGAGAAGGGGTTGTGCGTTTGTTTTTTACATTCGGGTATTTTTCTGGTACCTACAGTGCAGAAAAAATCAAAATCGAAGTTACATGAAGAAAAATCTAGATTATTCCAAAAAATTAAGATTTTGTAAATTTGTGTCAGCATTAATTTTAATATAAAATATAAACACCTTTTAATGAATATTATTATTATTCAATTAATCTAGTAATTTGTGTTTTTGTGTTGATAAAACTTTTAATAATAAATTTTCGAAAATTAATTATATAATTTCGACGAGAAGGAACAGTTTATAAGTTCACGTGTACAAAATACTTTGTGAGGAACTTCCACCCTACCTCGAGGGCAAAAAATGTTAACTTAAGTTAAATTTCAGCTTTTCAAAATCATTCAATTATTTGTAAAAATGTTTTTTTCTCAAATACTTCGTTTTTAAAATTATGCGTTTTTGTATGTACTTTTGAATACAGTTATTGAAAAACAAACAGGCCGCTCCAAAATTAGGTCTGATTTCTATCTTAAATGTACAGAAATATCAATTAAAAAGGAAAAGAAATCATTAGAAATAGTAATTTTTCGATATTTACGATCCAATATATACTAGACCTCCAACCATTCACCAAAACATTGTTTAATCTCAGATAAAATCATACATAGAAGTTGAATTGTTCAATTCTAGCAATAAAATTCTCGTATTAGTTGCTGCTATGTACTACTACATTAGCTTATCCAGAAGCAAAAGGCAGAAAGCTACTATAAAAGATAGTTTATGAATTATATAATCTTATATCTTAAGAGCGATCGATATTAACATCAGAATAAGAATTTCCATTCGACAAATGGTTCTTTTAATAGTTTGAAACCATCTTCCGGCTGCCAAAGTTATTACCATTTACGTTACCGGTATAGTAGATTCCATTCATCACGTCATATTTAACCTAATGTACCTGACACCAATTAAATTCGTGTTCTCACATCGAAGCTTAACGGCAATGGGAAAATTTGAATTTATCTGAATTTTCAGTAAAAAAATAAAGTTCAAATATTGTTTTCATTCTAGCCTGGTAAACCTGGTAAAGATAATGGGCCAAATTCATGAATTTAGTACATTATCATCAGTCCTTAATGAGTGTACAGAATTTTCAATTCATCTGAACATGCAAAGTCTGCAAAAACGATGGTTTTCATTACATAATTGTACTGATCCTGGCAAGGATAACGGTATAAATTTATGAATTAATGTTTCATCATAAGTTTTTATTTAGTATACAAAATTTTGAATTCATCTGATCATTAAAGATCCAAAGGTGCTGTTACATGTTATCCTTTTGTACCAGGCTAGGATAATAGTACGAATTTATGAAATTAGTATTTCATCATCAATTGATATCGAAATTAACACCGATAAAAAACCAACCTTTTTCATCATTAGCATCAACTTTAACCGTTTCGTTGAAGCTCTCTTGATCGACGTTAATAGAATCTGAAGTGGTGGTATCTTCAACCGAACTTTGACCCTGACTATCCTCTTCTGGATACGAGGTGTGTAATAAAAGTAACTGTTTGTTTCTAACGGAAGCTGGTAGAGCCATCAACCTTCGAACTACATCTTCCGGTTTGTCTTCATGTTGACTACTATGATCCGAATCGAGGTGATAACGAGGTTCTTCTATATTTGTGCGTATACATGTTCGATTGCTACGTCGTATGCATAAATCTCCCGTGGAATGCGATCTTTTTAAACTGACGTCGCAATCGTAATTGTCCAGATCTTCGAAAGCGTATCCTGAAAAATTAACTGAATCTAACGATATTATCAATAAAAAAATGAAATATATATTGGTACTCCTGGTCACTCATCATTTATTTATCCTTTTTACACATCCATGGACACTTTTATGTTTAAACAGCAATTGCAGACTGATTCCACTTCTGAATTGTGAGTTTAACCTTTCTAACGAATTAGGATAAACTGCGGTAACTTGGTTCCGTAGCTGAAAGAAGACAGTAAAATGACCTCAATCACCACGTCAATATAATCCAGCAGCTGCTTTTCCGTGAAGTCGGTATCGGGTTCTCCCTCTGGACTCACTATAAGCTGCAGATTCGATTGTCCTTCGTGTAGCAGGCACCGGAGCCAACTCGTTGTTCCATGGGCTTAGAACCAGAGGTTTTTGACTTCTTAACAGGTTTTACCTGGACCTACGGGTTGGAACCCTGGATGGAGAAGGGCTATGAGAATTTCCTCAATTGAAATATATACAATGTCAACGAAATTTGTTTCTTTTTCCTCTTGAACCAATGGGTCGATTTTAGGAATTTTTTTTCTTCAAATTTCTGAATAAACTAGAGAAAATAAATATTCTTACCGTTATCGTGAATATCAGAAATTTGAAAAGTTCCGTCTTTATTTCCTGAACACGGTAAATTCATATGAATATTGTCATGTTCCTTCCACTTTTCTATGGTTCTTAAATCTATACTATGATTCGCCAACGATTTCAAAAAATAATCAACGGTTTTCTCGGCATTCGATTTTTCTCTGGAAAGCCTTTCAAATTCTAATTGTCTACTTATCGCGGCTGTGGATTCTTGTAAACTAAGTTGAATGGCGAGCTTCAACTGATCGTCAGATGAACTTTCGTTACTTGTATTTGAGCTCGGATCTGGTGTAATCGCCGGCAGAGTTTGTTGCGCCTGTTGTTTCATCCTGTCTTCTATCATTTGCAAACGCGACATCTCCAGAGCTATTATCAGTTCCATATTGTAATCGGAACCTTCTAAAAATTACAATCATTAAATTTTAGATGAATTTTTTTTTGAGAAATTACTCACTATCACAATTTTTCGTAAGTTGGTTATCTTTGATCGGGGATTTACAGGTGCAAGGGAAAGTTTTATGAGTTACACCCATATCAGTCTCTTCGTCAGTATCGTATTCAGGCCATTCGCAGTCTTTTAACCATGACGATGTTTGGGATAAATCAGACTAAAATAAGTTAAGTATTTAACAAGATATCACATAATTAATTTCGTTCAATTTGTTTATCAAATAATGATACAAAAAGAAAGTTTATTGTTTTAACCCAACCTCGCTGTATTGATGACATTCAGGCGTCAGTCGGCGTTGTGCTACAGCCATGTAAACATCTCCGCCATTATTGATACTTCCGCCAAGTGTGATTCGTTTTTTACAGGCTGAAGGCTGTAATGTTGCAGAAATCCATCGGAGACTGAGTCGTGTTTATGGGAAAAACTTCATGAGTGATGGAGTTGTGTGTGAATGGTGTCGAATGTTTATTATAAAAACGTGCTACATCGACAATTAATAAAAGATAGAAAAAGAAATTGAGACAGGTAATGTAAGTTTGTGTATGTTTCAACATTTTGACATCAGTCTAAAGAATTCCCCTAGTTCGACGGTTATGGCCAAGAAGAATGTTCGAGATTATTCTAAAACAAAGTTCTAGACGAGACGATCATTTAAATAAGGATGTGTAAGGACGATAAGGTATCAGCTAGTCAGTCTTGCTCCTACAGCCATATAAGCAAAAAGTAAAGAAGAAGCGAAATATGATAAATAAAACAGTTAAGGCCAGTTTACACTAGACAGTGGCATTGCTATAAATACTAAGGGTATAAAAACAAAAGTTGAACATTTTGGGGCTGTCCCAGCTTCTATCCGGTAATCAAAACAACAACCCCACGCCCAGCTCGTAGCATTGCTAGAAGGATGGAAAGTTCTCTGTCAAAATACTAAAAATATTTTCACATTTTAATAAAAGACGGCGCCACATATCTAAATCGCAGCATAAGGCATCGTATTCTATAAAGCGCTGTACAGAATTAACGCGAACGTGACGCTCGTTCGCTAGTAAACATAACCTTAAAAGTACATGTATATTTGACACGGCGTTGATTGATGAAACCCCTAAATTTGAATAGAGACATCTACAGTAACTTTAGTACTTAATATGAACGAAATAGATTCAGACGAATTTTTTAAATGAGAAAATTTTATTGTCGATTAGATCAGGTTCAAGATAATCACCATAATTTTCAAATGAGAAAATGGCAAATTTTAGTTTTCTCGTACCCATCCGACTGTTCGTTATATGAACACTCATGGGCACGTACAAAATTCTATCAGCCTTTCACTTAGAGAAGTCAGTTACTCCATTAAAAAAGTGAGGTTATGTTTTCGACGTTCAGCGATGGTCAGCGCGTAAAAAGTAGAAAGTTCATCAACTTTGACGTCAAGAGCGCGTACAAGCGCGATAATTGTGTGCGTTATCACAATTTTTCAACATTTTGAATTGTTTTTTCATTCATGAACGTCTAGAGCGCGTCGTGCTAGCGTTCGCAATAGTGCTTCGTCCTTACTCAGTCAAAATTTTGTTGTTGTCCCGTATATTATTGCGTATGACAAATCTCAATTACTTACGTAGTCAAAAAAAAATAATTGACTACGCTCTCTAATAATTTCGTTGTTTTCAAAATCTTTCCCTTTGCTACTGAAGCGCCACCTTCATTTACCCTTTTTCAAAGGACACTTTATGACACACTGACATGGTTGTTTTTACGTTTACACTCCATAGTAATCGAAGTACTTACATCCAAACATTTCTTTTTCTTTTTTCTTAACATAGGAGGTGTTTCCGGTGGTATTAAACCCTGTTCAACGGCTCTAACAAATTCATGTCTCTTCCTTCTTGCCAATGCAGACGTTTGGATTATCACAGATTTTGGCGTACGTAGATAAGGTCTCGCTATCATCTCGCTCAATTTTTCTGTCACTTCCTCCAATTCATTCTGAAAACATTTCACTTAATATAATGTAATTTAAATCAAATTTCGAAACAACTCGCGGTTACGTTTCCGATGTATGTAATAATAGTCACCGATCGTTGACATATGACATTTGAAATTGACGTGACGTGACAGATCGCTTCAGATATTATATTTGTTATTTAAAGTAATTAAAGTTAAATTCTTAAGCTCTTACGTTCACGCTCGCGTTGGAAACTATTCATAAAATTTTTGACTTTCCATGTTACTGAGGAATTTAATTATCTAGCTCTATTCGGACCAATTAGAAATATCATTTCATATAACCACAAAATATTTTGTATCTGTTTGATTCCTTTGAAATTTAAGCATTTCTTTTATTTGGGAATGTTATTTCTATTCTAGTTTTATTTGAACTATGTTATTGCTGCTGCGCATGTGTAATCATATGACCTGGATTGAATAGACGCTGTAACGCGAGCGTCGAACATAAAGTTTCAGCGCGAACGGGACACTGACGCCCGCGTTGGCTAGGCGTTGGATAGCGAACGCGGGCGTTTTATGTTAATTTATGATGGACACGAACAAGGGCACCAGCACGAGTACAGGCGCGAACACGAGCGTAAAAGTTTATAAATTGACCTTAAATGAAGATAACAAAATACGTTAAAGGTAAATAGGAAGATAAGGTAAATTTTATAATTTTACCTGCATGAATTCAAAAATAGTTTTGTTGTAACCGTCATCTTCGAGATAATAACCATAAACGTAAGAACCACATAATACTCTTCTAGCTTTCAGTAGTTCTCGAACACCATCTTCTATAAATTTAGTGCCTTTATCGATATTTTCTGAAAAACATTCAGTTAACTATCAAACATCAACCGATACATACCTTTCTAAAACAAAAAACAATAATTTTACTTGAAAATCAATACAACAAGTGATAAAGCTGTTCAAGTGGTCATGACACCTACTGTGATAAGGTCAGAGTCCGCGAGAAGTGGCCAGTACGCTGAATATGAGTTAGTCTACTGATTATCTCGTTACCAAGAGTTTGGTAACTTTGATTAAAGGCGCGATTCCGGAAGAAAAATGTGCACATCCAAGAGAGATGACTAACTTATTGTCAGCATCGGTGTTTAAGTCCAACAAGAGCTCAAAGAAACGCGAGGTGTGCTGCGAGTGGCTGGATACTGAGAAGAATATTTAAGGCAGCTAAAAACATCAACTACTGGATCCAAAATTAGCTCCAACTCCTACGATTTGCCAAAGGACACGTTAACTGAACTGACGATCAATGGGACTCCGTTCTTTTTTCAGATGAACGCAGATTGAGTCTACCTGGTAGCGCTAGGAGAGGACGAGTCTACAAACGACCTGGGGAAAGAATTTTGCATTGTTGGATACGACAAAACGTGGTTTTCGAAGGAAATTCCTGGATGGTTTAGACTGGCGTTTCAATAGATGCAAAAACTGAGTTGGTTTTTATCTAAACTGGCGGTTGAGCGGGGGGATTGATTGCGAACGGATACATGGAAGCTAAAGATTTTTTGCTTTAGATCCCGAGCGTACGACTAGAATCGATTTTTTGTTCACGAGATTTTTATCCATAGATAAATAATTAGAATTGGACAAAAATGAATTTTTTTTATTTGAATACGAATATTGAGATTGAATATTTACCATCGGCTTTTGTGATACCAAAACTATTCACTAATATTTCCATTTTTTGTTTAACGCTCGTCAAAAGGATCTCCTCGAGTTTCCGGCTATTTTCGTGATTTTTAAATCTCGTGTAGAAATGTAGGAAACGCGACATTTCTTGCATTTGATTATTACGATCTAAAGCGTCTATAATCAATGAACCTTGTTTTTCGTCCGCTTTTAAAACAGCTTCGAAACGGTTACAACGAAAATATCCACCCGTTGCCGAGCTGTGTCGTTTCCAAGATTCCTGGCACACCCAACAGAAGTCAAATTTACACTAAAAAATATAATCAAATTAATAATTATTAAACTAAAAGTAGTTTTGGTAACTTTATTTGCTACAAGGAAGAATCGTATCATAAATTCTTGAAAACGGGCTCTGTAACAGACACGCCGTGTTTTTTCCGACCGGTCCGACTACTAAACGCTGAAACGCATCGAGTTTACCGTTCGCGTCTCCTCCACATACTTCACGAGGATGATTTTGACCTCGGATTGGAATTTAGCGAGTGGTACCTCGAATGCAGTCAGGATGATTCGCAGTTCCAGCATTCGATCGGATTGAGCAGCCTTCAAGCGGCTTAAATGCGTAAACTCGAACGACCAGAATCCTTACGTCTTCATTGAAGAAGAATTAAACCTGCCTGGGGGGTGTTTGTGGGCAGTTACCAATGCATGAGGTCTCGTAGGTTCGTAGGAGTCACGTGACGGGCTAAAATTATCTGGAAATACCCGAAGATTTACGTGGGCAAATGAACAACGATACAACACGCGCGAGCATCCATAATTTCATGCAGGATATTCTCTGCTATGTGTGGGGTCTTCTCAAGGACTGCGTTTTTGCAAGAGGACTTCGCATCCTTCTCTATTCTCGAGCTACAATTGACGTAGAATTCGAAACTCCGTTGAGGAACGTTGCTGTCAAAGTATTGATCAAGATGGTGATCAGTAACTTTAGGATATGCTGGGTAATTATCATTTCTTTTTCTCTGTGTCACATACATCTGCTGCTACCATGATAGCTATTCGAATTTTCCTCCACTACAATTCTCACCTTCAGATGTCGAAGGTATTAAGTATTGAGATAGTCTATTCATCATTGCAATCTACTGTCCCAAAATAGGTTAAACTTTCTTTGCTATCCAATTAGATAAGTGACTAGTGGCCTTCAGAGCTTTCTAATAAAGCCCCAGGACATAAAATCCAAATCTATGTAAATAGAAATCATACCTTTGAACACTTCATATGATTACAGCCTTCGTTTTTTTGAATTGGACTTTTGCAGCTCGGACAAGGCTTGGAATTAGTAACTAACCAAAGACAATTTGCTGCGTCTTCAGAGCCGCTACAAGAAGCTTTCAATTCTTCTGGTTTGATTTCGCTTATTTTTGATTGCCATTCTTTCCATTGTTTGCAGCCTGAAGGAGCATGAGCTTCACCTGTAACGTAAATATTTTTCTAATAAATAGTTAAACCATAGGGAAATAATTTTTTTTAATAGTATAAGATTCAAAAATAAATTTCGATCATTTCTAGTAATTTCTGGTAATTGTCCAGCCACTGATTACTCAACCCCATTAGGTTAATGGGGCATTAAACGAGATGACTGTCTTTAGCATTCTTTCAAAGTTCAAGTTAATAGTATGATCTAACAAGTTTCTTCTACTCTATTTCTAAACCTAAGAGACTTGTTTCTATCTGTCCCGTTCTATTTGAATTAGTGACCTTAAACGACCCCTTGGTGTTAAATATACACCCTTAACCTATTCAATTTGATACTGATAACATTCATGGTGATTTTGGGTTGCTTGGGCAATGATATATTGACACACCTCTAGTCGACGTTTGATTTTAAATGACGATCTTTAGAAGATACAAGGGAGTCCGATAATCGGAAGGTACTAATAGTAGAATCATGTTCTACTGCTTCATTGTAACGTCAATATTCTATGCAAGTGGATGACCTGAACGCCAAAGATCTCCAAGTGTCGAATCAATTTTTGTTTACAATAATGTATTCTTCATATAATTGGAGACTATTTGACTTGAGGCATAGGAATTTTTACATGTGGTATATATTACTTATGAGACACTCTGTATTGTCATCTCCCAGGTTTTCAAGGTAAGGTTCTTCGGCACCTCCAGCTATGTTGCAATAGCTAAGCATCTTTGGGTATCTTTGAAATGTTTGAAATAATTGAGTCTCCCGCTCGATAATGGAAAATGGAAAGTCGCAAATATTCATCGCAAGATAACAAAAATTTATGACAATGACGCAATGGATGATCAGGGGTTTTAAATATGGAAACATGATGGAGAAGCTCTGTACAATGATTTTATGATAATCGCTTTTTCCTTGGAACACAATGGGAAGCCATGCAGTTATGACTACAGTCAAACTATTTTTCAAAATTGTTAAATGAATTATCGAAAAATAGATGAAAATATGTATAAAGTAAAAATGTTTTTATATAAAATATTGGTTTCATTAATAAGACCGTACTAAAAAACATCCTTCGTTTATTGTGTTTTGCTTTCTATTAGAAGAATTTATTTTCCTACGAGGTAGACAACTCAAACAACCAGCTTTAGTATTCAATGTTGCCTCTATATTCGTTTTATTAATGATTTCTCTTTCCTATGAAGCAATTTTGAAAACGAATTTATGCTGGTAGAATTTTCAAACGTATTTACATGTGCGAATTCGAATTTCAACATTTTCTTTGGTTTTTCCTGTTATAGAAGAAGTTTTTTGGCGAAGCGGATGAAATCTGAAGTGATTTGTATTATTCACTATTCTTTTTACAATAATACTAATTTGGCAGCGATTTCCAATAAGTTCGAAACGATATGATCAAGTCTGGAAACAAAAAAAAAACCAGAGGGGGCTAAACCTGGCGAATAGAGTGCATGAGGTATCAATTCATACTTTAATTAATTAATTTTGGCCATTGCACTAACGTATGAGATGATGGATTATCTTGATGAAACAACACTTTCTTCTTAGCGCATACGAGATTGTGCGCCTAGAGGGCGCCCTAGACAGGTGGGGTGAAAAACGAATATAAATTGTTGCAAGAGGTATATGGGGACAATTCCCTATCTCGTGCCCGTGTTTTTGAGTGGTGTAAGCGCTTTAGTGAGTGCCGATACAGCACTAAATATGACCAGCTCCAAAATTGCACTGTGTTTGTTTCAGTTCCGGAAACAATGACCAAAATCGACCAAATTGTGCGTGCAGATCGTGGAATGAGCATCCGGATGATTGCCGAAGCTGTAAATGCCGATAAAGAAATGGTTAGAAAAAATTTACACAAGGAATTACACATGACAAAAGTCTGTGAGAAGTTGGTGCCAAAAATCTGACTCCTGGCCAAAAGCTTTGAAAGAGACCCGATTAGAGTCGATGGAAGCGGTAAAGCAGCTCCTGAAGGTCTTCACCAAAGAAGACTTCCATCACTGCTCCGATCAATGGAAAAAAACGTATAGAAAGGTGTGTGGCTAGATCAAGATCCAGCCTGCAGATGAAAGGGCTTTTCTTTTCTCTGTAGCTGGTTCTTCCTTTTCAGTTCATTTCTTTGATTGTTCTGAATGAATCCACGTTTCATCCATGGTTATTAAACAGCGCAAAATTTTGGATTTATTTCTGTGAAACATCCAGCAGCTTTTCACATGATTTGCTTCGTCGCCTTCTTGATAAGTATATAAAAATTTTGATTTTAACTATGAAAATTTGTATTCAGTTTTACGAATTATTGCTGAAATATTTTTTGGGATATTTCTTTTGAAGGTAATCTCTATTTTCATAGTATTTAGTTTCCTTATTTTTGGGATTACAATCTAATACCAACATCCAACTTTGCAATAAGTTCGCTCAATACTCGCCGTTGATAGTTTTTCCTTTTCCAAGACTGTTCTTTTGTGTGTTGATTGAAACACCGCAAAAATTTGTCTTTATTTCTGTGAAACATTGACAAACACTCAATGGAAACATCTTCACGAAGCTGGTTTCGATTTGTGAGCAAACGCGATAACCATCTTGCTCACAGCTTTCACATGTCCAAATTTTCAGTTAACATGCGATGTATCCCTCTTTTTCAAAAGCCTACTAGCACGCGCACTTTCAGTCGCCGATAATCCAGTGGATTTTCTTCAACATTTCTGGATCACCTCATCACCAGTAAGATGCTGATCTTCGAAGGTCGTACGGTCTCGTCTAAACTTGCCTACCCAATATTTCACTGTTGATAACGAAGAAGAAGGTTCACCTAGAGTAAAATCTAGTTTCGTTTTCATATTGGTTGTGCTAATCCGGGACCATCCTCGTATTTTGAGGGTTAATGGTACAGTCCAGCTTTCCTCATGGGTTCCATAGCAGCAGTTTTTACACCTTCATTGTGACCTGTATGTATAAATTTCACTTACCTAAACATTCCCAGCAAAAGAAATGTGCGTTTCCACAGTCAACTGCGTGCGACGTGCCGCACTGATTTTTTTTATTCAAGTTTTCGTTAGTTATTCGTTCGGCATCCGGAAGACGTACAGCTCGACCACAACCAGGTATCGGACACCATTTTATACTTTTATTACTTTCGACGAAAGCCTTAAACTCAAAAGTTAATTAAACAATTAATTAATTTTATCACGTCACTTACTTTTATATCGAATTGTAAATATCGTCTAGCTACATTCGGAGTTACTAATTTTTCTATCAACTCAACCGGAACTAGTATATCACATTGGAATGCTGGACAAAGGATGTGATGAGCGTCTCCATCTTGGATTTTGGTCGTGAGATAAGTTTCCCAACACGTTTTACAGAAAGTGTGTTTGCAAGACATTTGCACCGGCTGGTGCCAATTTGATATTGTAAATAAACAAATTTCACACTGAAATTGAAAGCAATAATCAGATAATTCATAGAAACTGTAAAACAGAGCTTCAATTCAAACCTCACTATATTCACAGATCATTCTGTCGCATATTTGTTTTAAAAGGTTCATCTAATCTATAACTTTTTTTAAATACACCAAAAATCATTCATTCCAACGCTTTCCTAATTTCTCGATGCCGTACTTGTAGAAGGATTTGTCTTTTGCCTCCAAATAGACTTCAGTTTCAACAATTGATCCTTCATTTGAGCTGAATTTGTTACCGTTGAGATCAACGAATAGCCAGTAGTCACTAGGGGATAGATAAGGACTTCATGGTAGATGAGGAAGCAACTCCAAGTGTAAATCGTCCAATTTAACTATCTTTGCCATCGAATTTTGAATCGGTGCATTGTCTTCGTGAAATAGTTGCTGAGGCAGTTTTCTCTTGATTTTGACATTCAAACGATTCAACAACTGTATGAAGTATTTGCTATTGATTTTCTCTCCCTTTTGAACATAGTGGATGAATAATATTCGATGCATATCCCAAAATACTGAAGCCTTAACCTTCCCAAATGACAGTTGCTTCTTTGGACGTGGTTCACCGTCTGCTGTCCACTTAGATGATGATTCCGGAGTGAAGAACTGGATAAAACATGTTATGACAAAGTAGAATTAGACAGAGACTGTGGATGCACATTCTGTTAAGACAATGAACAAAACATTGAGATCAAACTCCATAATTCAAGCTATAATCTCGAACATTCTCTGTGATGAACATAGTGAACGATTCCATTAAGAAATTTGTACAATGGAGAGAATATAATTAGAATAGACACTAATAAATACTTTGAGCTTTAATGTATTAATTTTCTGTTGGATGATTTGTGTACTTTCATATTTTTTTGAAAAGATGTAATGTTACCAGAAATTCAGTTTCATCAGCTGCGTTGGAATCCGTAGAATTACTAGAGTCAAATGAAGAACTGTTTTGAGATGCGAACGAGGGAGCTTGAACGCCTGCTTGTTGACAACATTCCACAGGATCTTTCATCCATTTTTCTAGAAGAAGCTCTCTTGACCATTCTATAAAAAAATGCACATTACAAAGTAGGGATCTAAATTCATAGAAACGGATTTTTTAACAATTTTAGGATATTTACCTAATAATAGTTAAATCAAAAATCATTTTACAAGCACTATCCACCTAAGAGTTCTGGAAACACATAAAAGTCTAGTAGTGTTAAGTCAGGGTTGTATGTCCTCGCTTTAATCATGTTTCTGGATGGTGAAGGGTGAACTAAATTCATCTAATGTATACCTACAATGTCAACATAGTATTCTGGATGTACCTCGAAGCAAATTCCTATTTATAGCAAGAATAAATCAACAGCTGGCCGCGAAATGAATCGGGTGGTATCGAGGGATCTGAACATGTGTATCTAGTATATTTAGTTTCATTAATAAATGCTGTTATATTATCTTGGATGTATCAAATAATAGCGCAGACCAAAGGAAAACCAGAAATTAAAATCGATACTATTGATAAGGTTGAAATAGAGTTCTTGGAATAATTGGATGAATCTTTTATCCAATTGCGAAAAGAAATTTTTTAGAAAGCCGAAATGAAGGTTTGTTTCTGGAAAAGACAGTATCTAAGAATAACTAATGGTTTGTTCTTGAAACAGATACTTTCTACAGATAAATGACAGCAAATTTTTGAAACGGGCGGTAATAAAATATTTGGTGGAATGTGGAAGTTTTATAAATAAGAAGGTTTATTGGAATTGTCTCTGCCTCTGTCTCTGCCTCTGCAGGCTGGAGTTGTCGTGATAGGTTTCTGCTTGAGAATAAAAAAAAAGAAAAAAATGGATGACCACGTAGCTCCAAGAGTGAAAAACACTAAAAAACAAACAGTTTTTCCAGGTTTAGAGTACAGCTACTGCTGCATTATTCCATATCTTTGGCCATTTGGCTGTTGAATAGGTTCACCAGGTTACAGGAAATGGTTTCTATTTCAGACTAAAAAAATCGACGACCACGTGGCTCTAAGAAGGAGAAAAGACTAAAAAACCAACAGTTCCTTCCAGGCTTAGGAATATATTTTCAAGTTTTTTCCGTTTTCTTTATAATGTTTGTTTTAGTTTTATCCACATTTTAAATATTTTTCTGTTTATCAGAAAACCTGCAACACCGACGATGATAACGGTATATAAAAGGTTGTCTTGATTATTTTAGACTCATGCTTCAATTCAAACGATATAGCTACCGACATCTGGCAAAAATTTCAGAATATTCTTTTTAAAAAGATACCGCAAATTATTTTAGGATACAGGTGATTTTACATTCATATACACCCCGTATATTATCTTATTAGTAATTAAATTCTTACCATTATTTCTTAGTAGTGCTTCAGCTGTGAATAGAGGTACTTTTAGCATATCAGAAGTATCTACTAATAATTGATCTTTGGCTTCTTGTAGATCTTGACTTCTCAATCCGCTATAAACTTCTTGCTCCCCCATTAACTCGTCTTCATTTACTATAGCAGTACCCGCCTATGGATATTCAATTCATATTATATTGATTTGACATGATTAGATTTTTTTACTCACAAAAACCATTCTGCTTTCCAATAATCTAGCGATATCGTGGTAAGATCCCCGCATAGCTAAATCACATGGTGTTAGTTTATCGTTGTTTTCCACAAAAAGAGTTGCACCATGACTTAATAACAATTCGACGCATCTTTTTAAACCAGTTTGAGCTGCGTAGTGAAGCGCAGTGTTCCCTTCCTAAAAACATCACAAACTTGCAATTTCACGTGTAATTTTCATGTTAACGTACTGTCAGGAATGTAAGAAAAGTCCAAAGCAAAATTAAACCATTAAGCAACATCCCCGGAAGTCGTTTGTAAAGTAGAAGACATATATATGATTAGATTCCAATTTGCAAGTGATTGTGCATTTTTTTGCATTGTAACATATAGAGTCTTCAACTAATTCTGAAGGTGATAAGTACAGTCGTTCAACGCAACGATCTTTCTGAAATTGGAGAAGAATGTTCCTGACTTAGCCGCACGTTTCAAAGATAAAGTTTTAATCTTTCAAAGAACTCCCTACAGTGAGCCCTGATGTTTAGTACAAGTAAATATCTAACAGCTCTTTTATGTATTTTGAAGATTAGCATCAGGGAGATATGAGAGCAGATCATGGATCAAGGAGTTATAGAATTTGAAAAATTTTTGGCTACATTCACAAAGTAATTATTAAGGTTACCAGGTGAAGCAGCCTTTCTTAGATCATTAACAATGTACCATGCTTCCTTTCTCTATAGTTTCACGTAATTCTGAAAGAAGACCTTTAGTGGACCAAAACCAAAACCTGTAATAATTCTCTGTAGTACTCAAAAAATTGTTGAATCTCTTTCAACACTAAAGCTTTTAGTAAAAAAATTCTGTGATGCTTTTTCATCAACAATTTTTTTTCTGTCCCATCGAGAAGAGAAGAAAAAAAATCACTAAAAGTTTGGGTTTTTAATAAAATATGTATATATAAAAAAGCTACAAAAAAATGTCTAACAAACTTTCAAATTTTCTACAAAAAAGCTCCGTAGCATCAATCGGTAAAATAAATATTTCTGGAGATGTTTAATATCAAATTCTTATCAAAAATCAAGATTACACGAGGTTAATAAGCAAAATTCGTGTTTACAAATTGTTCGTGTTTGGTAATTTAACTATTTTCCAAATTTGTAGCATCAGGTACAACAAAAATCGTTTATTTCACTATTTATATCACCCTTGGAATCAACCAACAAACCTTCCAAAACATTTTTCTTTTGTAGAGTATTACTGCCTTATCGACAATGCTTTCTTCACTATGTGTTTAGTTCAGTTTCTTTATTTTATTGGAGTGATATTTCCACAACGAACAGCTGGAGGAATCAATAAAGAGATACCATTAAGTTCAAATATGAATTATGTACATGGAAGGTATCTAAACTTTAATCACTTTTTTTTTAAATTGTTGTTATGGTTGCGCCTTTTGACAAAAGATTTCGCTCTTTAAGTCACCACAAATCAAATCAAACTTTCTCCTCGACCATCTAGTCTAATATTAAGAAGTTGGGTTATTAATTTTATTCATTCCAATCGTGAAAGTGCTTGTCAAGCAAGACATGGTAAATATTAAACTTAAAAGTAGCGAGAGCTTAGGCTGTTTTGTTTTTGTTGTATATAATTTTTTCACTATTTTTTCTTATTGTTTGATCTCTTCAATTCAACAATTCGTTATTTTTTTCATATCTTCTCGCTGTCTAGAAAATGAACCAACGTTGCCAAGAGTTTTTCTGAGGCCAAGAGATGATGCCAAGTAATTTTGGTTTGATGCTAGAAGGTTATTGAAAAACTAATTTGAAGAAATATGGATTGGAAGATCAATGGAGTGAGCAAGACCTCCTGATCTTACCCTCTTAAATTTTTATATAACTTCGAAAATTATTGAATAGTTTGTAAATGTCCACTTAATTGTTTTTTTGTATTGTATTTTACGTTCAATGGATGTTGTATTTTATACAAAAATGGAATTAATTGAGATAGTTTCCCCTCATCGAATTTACCAACAAACAAGTCAGTTTAAAAAAACTCTATTTTCAGAGAATTGGTGGGAATATTTATTAAAAATATGCTGAAACACAAAATATTCGTCGAATAGAACTTTCTAGTAAACTGTAATGGAATTTCTCCGAATTAATTTGCGTTGCAAATTTAGAAACATCAAATACAAAAGGCTTCAAGTGTTATTGATAGAAAAGTTCCTTGTAAGGGATATGCATAATGGTCGAGTCCGAGTCAGCAATTTAAAATATATTTACTCAGAATTTTAATTAACTGAGAAATACGAAAATTTTCATAGAAAGTTAGCGCACCTGAACTTTTCGTTCAAAGTTGTGAATATTTTGAATAATTACTTATTGAAATTCGGCTCAATGTCGATTTTTGTTTAACAAACAGTTGAGTAAATTTGAATTTCTTTGATTCCTCTGTTCCATAGATTGATTATCATAACCAAAAAATTGGATATTATCAAATAAGAAAATTCTTAATTATATAAACAAGCAAAATTTTGATACAGATTACGTAGAAATAAAAAAAAATGAAGAAGGTACTATAACGAAAAGCAAAAAGCAATGACGGTATTTCATTTGTTGATTTATCATTACTTCTTGATGAAAAAAATACTGTACAAGCTCAGCAATGGCTTCCAAAGTATTATCCTGAGTCTGCTCTAACAAAACGATCCATTTGTTTCTGGTTTGTTGAATATAAACATGGTCGTACGGACACAGATGATGGTGAACGTTCTGGTTGTCCAATTGAGGTGGTTACTCCGGAAAACATTGAAAAAACTCACAAATTGGTTATATCTAATCATAAATTGGAATTGCATAAGATAGCTGAGACTCAATAAAATCTGAAATGATAAGAAAATATCAAAGAATTAGAACCATAAAACAATAATTGAACTATCAAAAAAAGAGAACTAGTATAATATGATCATGAATAAGATCATGGCTAGAGAAAAAAACACAAAAAACAAACTGGATTTAGAAGTGGCATTGTTCAAATTGCTTCAGTGAGAATAATACTGAAACAAATAAAAGAAAAAAATGAAGATATCCGATTGAATTTTATAGACTTTGATTCGATAAACAGAATAGACTGGATAATGAAGAAAACAGAGGATAAAAGGTCAGGAATCAACTGCAACTTATTCTAAAATCTGCGAAATAAATAGAAATCACGTAAAAAAGAAAACAAACATGCTACATAATAATTCAACACCAGTTGTACTGAACATAAACACCAGAAAAACAAAGATATAACGTCTCGGCAAATCCTATACCGACAGCGCCACATACTGAAGAGGAAGAGAATTATTTTGTTATTTAGGCAACATAATAAATTCCCTAGGAGGTACTGGAAATTATATGTAAAAAAAGTGTCAATAGCTATTAAATCATTGCATTAAATAAGGTCTTCAACAAATATCTCAATAACGACAAAACTAAGGCTATACATTAGATCCGTATCTTTCTATACTCCCGAACTGACTCGATTCGATAAATCCCGATTCGACGATAGTTCAAAAATGTTTCTTAATTTTTTTTTCTGAATAAATTAAACTTTTACGGTTTGTCGTCTTCATTTATCGACTGGATATGTCGCTTTCTCAAAAACCGACAACGCTGGTGTTCCCCAGGAATGAATCTTGTCACCAGTTCTCTTTCTACTACAATGATCTACTCCACAAAACTGCAAGCACGCTGGTGACGTCGGTCAAGTCAACTGCTCCAATTATCTAGACCACCGATCTTGAAAACATTCTGGAGTGGGGTTGGAAGCAATATTATTAGGTTTAATGTAACAAAGATCCAGGCTGTTATTTTCACATAAAAGGTTGGTATTGCAGTTAAGGATTTGGTCTTATCTGGTTATAATACATTACCATCACCGCAAATTTGCTTGTTGGGAGTTGAGGTTGGGAGCAATATGTCCTGGTACAGTCACACAAGGCCCTAATTCGTCTATTTTGAAAAATTGCTGTCATATTTGGAGTTTGGCTCGCAAACATACACTGAAGATGCTCGATTCAATACAAAAGAGAGCAGTTCGATTTTTACGTGACCCAGAGTTGACCTGACTGCTTTTCCTAGCTGTTCAATATAATCCCGTTCAGAGCAGTTTTTCCATAACCTACTCGACAAGCAAACCTGGCTTATGAACGCCGAATCAACTGCCAAAGCACGTCTTTCCCGAGTACTACAACTTACAGAAGTTTAAGATCAATATCTCGAGTACGAAAGGGTTTAATCTTTTGTGCTTGTTTTATAAAAAAATTCAATGATAATCTTTAGATTTTCAAATTAAAGTCAAGCATCCAAGCCTTTCACCTACGTTGTTTACGAACTCGTCCACTGATATAAACCGTGAAGCCGGTCATGTTCTGTTATATTAATCGAAGTTAAAACTTTGAGGTATACGCTGGACACTTTATCTATTTATTCCCTTTTTATTTCACATTTTTTGTAATCTGTTTATATTACGTAACCGATTTTAAGACATTTTCCAGACAGGCGTTTTTGTTTTTTTGAAATGGCAAGCTAGAGAATTCCAGGAACTAGAAAATTCTAGAATGTGATGAAACTATTCAAATTGGACTTGGTAAAGAAACGGTGTATTTAAATAAATTACATACGTGCGTGCGAGTGATTAGATTAGTGTGTAATTGTTAGTGAATAGTAAGTAGTAGTAATTTAAAGTTATTGAACTAAACAAGAAGAGTTCCAAACAGCTAAACTATAACTTTGTTCACGGTAGAGATCCCGAACATGTTCTATGGTCAAACTGTTCTGTATTTTGAAATTGGACGTTCACTATTATGATTAAACATGTTCGGGATTTCGAATAATATGTTCCGGGGGTTTTACCTTATCTTGTGCGGCTATATCCATTTTTTCTCGAACACCATTATTCAAAGTGACACCTTTCCAATAGAGCAGCAAATGAACGCAAGCAGCTCTCCTTTCTTGTGCACTAAAACTTTTAGTTTGTTCTAGTTGACAAGCCGAATGTAAAGCTGTTTCATTTAGACCGTTCCTTTTGTTCGGATTGCCTCCTAAATCGTTCAAGAAAGCGCGAAGTAGATGTTTCATACCTGAAAATAAAGATAAAACCAACCGATGTACAGTTGGGCAAACATATACATTTGGAGGACTTAGGATCGATATCTGGAATTCCGATTTTACCATATTTTTTTTTGGTTAATCTGTTCTTCTTAATTTCAATTATCATAGTCCATCGTCGGTTTTTTTGTAATTAAAAACGACCGCGTGTTTATACTTTATGAATTTACGATTTGGTCTCGAAAAAATTCTTAAGAAAAAGAAGTTTTGTGTGATTGATTGGTACTATTCCTCCTAAATGGTTTTGATTTACCGAAAATCCCCATAATAGTTATATACAGTTACAAACGCCTTTCAGAGCTTTCTAACTAAATCCAGCCTAGTCCTACTTGATATAAGCAGACGTGGATGATGACCCCTGAGTTTGTATGCAGACGCCCAGAGCAAGCCTAAACAAGACACGTCTTCCCCGAGCTCTATACCCTACAGAACTTCAAGATCAATATCCACAGGCATATCTACACCACATGCACTCCTGGAAGCCTTGAATGTACTTGTTTCTCATAAAAAAGTCGCCTAGGTTAAAGTTGTTGGGTGTGAAATCAATTTACTATGTCAAATAATAGGGTTCCAATTGAAAGAAGTGTTTTATGGATCGCTTTGAATATAAACATTGAGATTTGAATGCAGATATCGATTCCTTATAAAAAATAATGGGGGTTTGCGTTTGAATTTTATTTATTTCTGATATACCGACCGTGTTTCGCAGCGTAATGCAAAGCCGTGTTATGATTATGACTTTCACCATAACTGGAATTAGGATCTAGATTCTTCTTTAATTCGGGTGAACTTTGATAGATTTGCATAGCTGCATATTCGTCACCGTGTTGCATATACTTTTTAAATTTTGAGGACGTACTTCCCATTCTTGAGGAAACTTTGGATAAGCGGAAGCGTTTGTCTTATGTCATGAAACCCAACTTCCACGCCGACAACACCATTCTTTCTCCTGAAATAGAATTTAATCAACTATCAACATTTATGTCCATCGTGTCGCATCTTCTAGCCATTATCTAGGTAAAATCAAAAAAATAATACGAGGAAAAAATTTAAAATGATCATGTCAAATTGTTGCGGTTTCAACAGGTTTCTTATCACCAAACGATATCAGTCCTTTTGTTAATTCGCTATGCAGTTGTTAGTGAAGATCTTCCATCATCACTCTCATCATAAACCGACCTTGAATTCATAATAAATAATAGGAATGTACCATTGGGAGCAGTGATTTAAATTTAGTTTTAAAATTGGTGATATTAACATTTACTAATCCGTCGCATGTTATAAAATACAAGGAACAGCCCTCGGTAGATGGGACTTACTAGCCTCAAGCTTGGAGTTTATCTACTGCTTTCTTCCTTTTCTTCTCCTTTTTTCAATAGCACCAGGTCCTGTTCAATCCTGTACGTTTGGCCCTATTCTTGGATCTTCCCGAGAAGCTGATCTCCAGCTTTCGTACCACCTCTTTGATGGTCTGCCTACAGGTCTGCGTGTGTGAGTTTTAGGCCACTTTGCCTATCTGTCTTCTGGCATTCTTTCTACGTGATTCTTCCAGAATCTTTTTCGTCTCACCACATCCTGTACGCCCAATTCTTCTCTCATGTCATCACTCCTTATTCGGTCCCTTGATAGTTCGCAGTATTTTCATCTCATTATTCTTTTTGTTGTTGATGTCTCGGCTCTGGTTTCTGAGGCATATGGTTCTTCCCTCTATTTTTGTTTTTTGCTGCTTCTATATTCTTCTATCTGTGTTTTCCGTTGACATATCATATCCCATCTCAACTTAACCATACGGTGCTTTGAACTCTGCATTCGTTTTTCTCATTCTCCACTCGTTTTTAGTACTTTTCTCTCCTATATATTTATTTTGTTTTCTCCTTTATTGTTCATGATCCAATAACCGCTGTCATATGGTTGTTAGTTGTATAATTTTGAATTTAGGACTCCAAACTTCCTGTTTCTTTTTTTCAGTCTTTTATCGATTTCCCTGGTTTCATCTCCTTCGTTTTTCACTGTAATTTCAGGACTTTATCAAATTTATACCTCCTGGTTTGTTTTGACGTCACTTTCAACTGGTTGAATTTTTGCAGTAAGTACTTGGAGTGTTGGTAGCGCCTTTTTGTATCATAAACGAAGAGGTTTAATCCTCGATCCCACCTATTACTCTGGATTGCCTTCGGGATATAAATTTGATCACCAATTAAGTTTAGAACCATCCTAGTACTCGCTCACTTGTTCAACTAATTATTCAGCTAATCTAGTTCTTATTATTCTAACTAAGATATGTCACTGTCACTGTCACTGTCACATTCTTCTTATGTACTGGGTAAATAATTGTCTCATTCCATTGGTTTGGTATCTGCTTCCTCAACGGGAATTGGTACTCCTATTACTCATAATTTGATAATATGGTTAGGACTCATGTCCAAACTTATTAAAATTGATCCAATTTCTGAATTGTTGTCGAATTTCTCTGCACTCTTTCATTGATTCCAAAGAAATATGAACGAAATAAACAATTTAAAAAAACCCGGTATCCTCATAGCTTAAAAATTTTCTTTAAACCTTGATGGAACGGATGTAATTTATTTGACCGGCGATTTTTAGAGATATTTGAAATGACAATAAAAAAATGTTAAACGAAATGAAGAAAATTTTTCATTCGTATGATGATAAAGTCATAAACCATTGAGAAATTAATTTCTAGTAATTCGTAATTTGTTTATGAATAAGAACGCATCCTTATATCATAAATCTATTCAATATTACATGCAAACTGTATGCAACAGACTAATTATTTGAAGACCGATGGTTAATGTCATGTTTAGAAGCATCAGTTTTTGTTGTAAATAACTTAAATTGATGTATAAAAACTTACCCATGCACGTGCAAATCTATTATCTCGCATTTTCTTTATATTTGGCACAATATTCTTGACAAGAAATTGACATTTTCGTAATGGTTCGAAAGCAATATCGTAACAAAACGAATCGATTTCCGAGGCGCTTGCGTTTTGGCCCTCCCGGCAGCCGCCAGCCTAAATCCCTCTGCCGCTCTTAAAGATTCATATGTCATTCTATTTTTTTTTTATTTCATAAATTCAACTTCATTTATTAACAATTCATTGCAATTCATATTCTACTGTTTGTTTCGTAAATAATATGCCAAAATTATATCATGTACCAGTAAATGTGACCAAAGAAAAAAGTCTTAGGGAGTAAAATCTGGCGGATACGGTAGCTGAGCGATGACTCCCCCGTTTAGTGTTTGGCCAATAAAATCATGATGTAAATAATCGTGGTAACGATCAAGGAGTACTCCTCATTAAATTTTAGACTTTTTAAAACGAATTCATGCTTAATCACACCACGATTATCGAAGAAAACGATGAGTTTCGGTTAAGTTTCGACGTAGTTTTACTAAATGAGGTAACGACTCCAGAAATGTGGAAGGTAATCCACGAAGCGGTACTAAATGATGTTAAACTGAAAGCAGACATAGTAAGCATCACAAAAAGTGCGGTACTTTGTATATTAACTAAAAATACTAAAAATTTGTACACAATGGAACAAAAACAGCGTCGTGAATATGATTCCATCGAGTGTTTGGCGTCATGGCGTCGGTTTTTTGCGATAATTTTCATTGACTATTTTGAAAAAACTATAAACTACGACTTATTGTATTAGGCTGAGAAGAAAATGTTGTTTCATCAAGACAATGTACCAGCAAAATTAATGAATTCATGTTTGAATGGCTACCTCATGCATCCTCTTAGCTAGATTAAGCTCCTTTTGATTATTTTCTGTTCCCAGACTTAAAAAAATGACTCGGTCATCGAAGATTTTCCAACAATGAAGTTGGCAGTTAATTCTGAAGACGATTCTTATTATAAAAAGGGTATCAAACTTATTGAACATCGCTGGGAAAAATGTTTGGAGCTAAAAGGAGATTACGTTCAAAAATTTTCTTCTGAGACGATAGTCGTACTGTTAAATTATGGTTCCTGATTCATTTTAGTGACTGATATACAATTTAGTTATCACTCTGATTTCAGAATAGATTGTAAAAGTGCTAAATACAAAAAATTATATTCCTAAAATTACCATTAGAATCCTTCATGAATTGTTTATTCCTAGACATTGCTAGTCGTTTCAATATAGATTTCATAAGATAGTTATGCTAGGAACAATCAATATTCCTTTGTATTTTGGGTATTTACAATTATTTTAATGAGATTTTTTCAAAATTTCAAGTACAATAAACATCTTTATATCTAGGTTTAGGTAGCTAAAGATAATTAAATTTGTTTACATTTTGATTATCACTTAATCCCACTTTATGGTTATCTACTCGCTGAACATGATCCGCACGTATCTCTGCAAGCTCAAGGGTACAAACAGACGTGGACTAAGGATCGTTTATATTACAAGGATCATATATCCAAGTGGAATAAACCGTTTAAAACGCTGACACTAATATTAATTTTGACTGTACTTTCTAATGCCAAATTTTCACATAAATCTCATAGCTTGCGTGAAGAAATAAATAAAAATAACTAAGGAACGTTTATTATACTGAAAGGCTTCGTTCAATGGAATGTTCCGATCGATATATACTTTCAAAACGCATTTTCTCTTGCACAAATGCAATTTTTATTTCTTATCCATAATTTCACTGCACCAAAAATGTTTTTGTCTATTCGAGGAGGATGGAAGTTCGACTTTTGATACTGCAGGGTCGCTTACTTCAAAATTACCTAAGTTTTTAACCAATCTGCTGTTTTACATCATTCATACTTATCATATTAACATCACTTAATAGGTTATATTCAAACCAAGGACGTAGCTAACTTCAACAGGTAAACCGAAGTTGGTATCCCCTTGCAAATCGATTGTCTGAAGATAAACTTGAAGAAGAAGAAGAAGTCTTAGTCGACAGAGGACGTACAGAATACTTGAAGAACAGCTACACATAGCTCTAACTTCCTGCAAGAAGTATTTACAGATAAAAGTCGATTGATTCTCATTCTGAACGACATTGACTCAAATACAATAGATTGAGTTTGTTTTTGGGGTAGCAAGACAACAAGTCTAATCGCAATTTGGCACTTTATGTCTCAACAGATGTTATTTAGAGCAAAGAAAGAGCTATATTTCTGAGATTTCGATAAAACTTCGTTGGTTGTTATTTTTACTTTGTAAAATATCATGATACGGTTCTGCAGTTTTATCTACAAATGATCTTTATCGATTATATATAAAAAGGGTCGTGGGTTAAGTGGTGATTGAGAAACTATTTAAAATGGCCGTGACCCAGACGTTACCCACGGTGTACGAATATTATACCGGAGATGGAATTACCGCTGGTTTGTCAGATCAACAGCCCTATTTTACCCTTAACAACAAAAATATCACGATATACAGCGGCGCTTTCCATTATTTTAGAGTACCAAAAGCGTATTGGAGAGATAGATTGAGAAAAATGAGAGCCGCGGGGTTGAATGCCGTCGAAACTTACGTACCTTGGAATCTACACGAACCTCAATCTGGTAAGTATTATATTTGTATATAATTTTCTTTAACACAATCATTTTATAAAGCGAGGTGGGTATATGATGGCGGTATTCCCGTAAAATCATAATTTAAGACGGCGCAGCGACGATAAAGGTTCATTTAGATACCAGAGCAGAGCTGAAGTTGAACCTTTACTTCTAGATTTACTAGCCCTTCAAAAATATCTAATAGAAAATAATCGACCGATGCCCTCAGCAATTTCAATGAAACAAAAGATTATTCAATGAGAAGTCAGAATATTCCTCCTGGAAAGCACTTGAAAGGCCTATCAGTGAAAACCAATAAGAAAAAATGAGAGGGGATGGGAAAATAATCGAACGATGCCTTCTGCAATTTCAATGGAACATTTTCTAGTATCCATCGTATAGACCCGACCTAGTACCGAGTAATTTTCATCTTTTTCTGAACTGAAGGTGTGGCTTTAAGGGAGACGCTTTCAAAACGACGTGGAACTGACGGTTATATTTTGCAAAGCGAAGACATAATGACAAATGTTTTAATCATATAAAGAAAAAATTTGTATTCACCTATCTTTTTTGTACAGCTCGTCGGAGGTTAAAATATACAAAAAGCGTTTCTTTTGTAGTCATACAGAAGAAGTCTTCTAGACTAACGAACTAACCATAGAAAACCACCTTGGAGGAAAATCTGTGCCTCTTGAAAACCTCTAAAAAGAGCTACCAACAATTTGAATTTGAACAATGTAGTCTTCGGATTGAAGCATGTTGCAGTGGTATGGAAAATAGTGATTATGCTAGTGAAACTTCACCTACAAAAATTTGGATTCTTCAAAAATATTCAACTATAGAACTTTGTGAATCTCCTTGACGATATTTTTAGATACAATCCAAAAGTATTATCATAAAGGAATCATAAAAAATTGGTATGAATGAAGAGAAAACAGAAGAAAATGAAACATTACGATCTGATGTAAATTTTGGATGAATTAATAAATGCAGAAGGTTCATAGATAAGACGCCAATGAATGATAAAGATGAAGATAAGAAAAATATAACAAAAGGCCAAATAAGGAGACTAAGTCATATTTCTTGTTTCATTTTCTTTACAAGTTTTAACAAATTCCATCTCCTCTTCTTTATACTAAATGTTTATAATATAACGATTTGTAGGTGTATATGATTTCGGAAACGGTGGATCCGAATACGAATCATTCCTCGACGTAGCCGAATTCTTAAAAACGGCACAAGAAGAAGATCTACTAGCTTTGGTACGTCCAGGACCGTATATATGTGCGGAATTTGAATTCGGAGGTCTTCCAAGTTGGATTTTACGAAACACCACTTCGGTAAGGAACTCGCAGGATAATAATTATTTGAGCTACATGAAGAGATACTTCAACATGTTACTACCGATTCTAGCTATGTTACAATTTCAAAAAGGAGGACCGATTATAGCGTTCCAAATAGAAAACGAATATGGGAATACGGGACGCGATGATTTATCTTATTTGCAAGCGATACAACAAATTTACAAGGATAATAATTTAATTGAACTGTTTTATACGTCGGATCCTCCCGGTGCTAATGGAAGAGGAGCTATACCGGGGGTATTACAAACAGCTAATTTCAATACGAACCCTAAACAGAATTTGGATAAATTGAATACATTGCAATCTAATAAACCCACAATGACTATGGAATATTGGACGGGATGGTATGATCATTGGGTGGAAGGTCATCATACTGTGGATGCCGAAACTTATAAACAACGTTTATTAGAAATTTTGGATTATCCTTCATCGGTGAACCAATATATGTTTGTTGGTGAGTATAAAGTTATTTCGATGTTGATTAGTTCAATAATAGCTGTTCTCAAACTCAAGCAACTAGTATTCCGATCCCAAAATTCATTATACTAGAGCTAATTTTGAAGAAGGATATATTATACCCATTCGTAGGCCAAAAAAGAGGATTTTTACTTGTTTATAACCAAATATTCCTTGTATTTGCAATAACTAAACCTCAATCAACGTCCTGAAGATTAATCTTCAGGATTCTCTCAGGATTCTCTTTCGAGAATCATAACTCAATATTTTGGACTGGATGACTTTTTGAACAAGCATGATTTTTATTTATATTGTAGCAAGTTTAAGGCCCCGTATTTCAAATATGATAAATCTAAACAACGTCCTGATTTTTTTCAACATACATCTAACCCTTAACAATATTTTTGCAAAATTTTGTTTCGATATTCTAATTATTTTGGCCTCACTGTTTTTATAAACAAGTATCTGTTTTTTAGTATCCTGATTATGATCAGAAACATTTGGTGATTGGCGAATTGTGATTATAGTACCATCTATTATCAAACTCCAACAGAAAAAAACATTGGATTCTCTTGAGATGATTTTCGAGATCAAAAAGTGTTTTTTAAAATAGAATTTTACGTATCAGCGTTAGTTTTAGGGTTGTTTTTGGTCCCATTCGTTTTTCAGTATATTTGAAAAATGTGATCATATCAATTTCACAACCTAACCTAACCTAACTTAACCAGAAAGTTTAAATAACAGCATGTTTTTGCGACTTACGGGTCTAGCAGGGACTAAACCACAATCATAAACACCAAAAAAATAATTCACAATTGAAGAATGATAAAGTTTTAACTGTTGTACTAACCGAAAATAACATGTGCTCGTATAAAGTAAACAAATAACGGAGGCTATAATTTTTGGTTCTTTAGTCACCGTTTCGACCTTTGCTTGACAATATGAAATTTCTTAAAGTGTATATATATAAAACGCAATATTTAACTTAGTCGGGCGTCCTCCTTAATCTCTAGAAACAGCGTAGCTCCCCTAGAAACGACTAAACATTGTAAAGGGATGTAGGCATGTTGGTTTTTTATAAAACGTGTACCAAATATTAGAAAATATCAATTGCTTGCTATAAGGACATTACGGAGGTTATTAAAGAAATTTGACTTGCAATTACCGAAAGAAGGTAACTTTGCTATTACTCGTGTCAGGCATCAGTCAATTGGAGGTCGAAGGATTATCGTTCTTTTGAGTAATAAATTGTTGTACCTGAATTATATACTTCTTGCTCGCAGGGGGAACGTTCAATTATTTTTATGTTGGCAGTGAAAAGGGTTGTGAATAAAATGCCAAAAATTCCATTATCATCAAAAACATTTCCAAATCCTGCGTTGTTTCCACTGAGGCAAATAAAGCTGCGTATTTATGTTAAAATAACTTAATTCGTAACTTTATGAAAACTATTTAATAACATAAAATATAAACCAATTAAGTGATTATATATATAATCTAATTACTATACTTGTTTGAAGTCAAAACTATTAAGAACACACTATGCGTGTATGTGTTCTCTTAAATACTCATCCTATTTTATACCAAAGCTGGAATTAATTATATTTATGGTTATTAGAGTCATATCAATACAAAAATAAGTGATTAAGTGTCTAAGGGACATATGAAATCGCTTAACTACGACATTGGTTACCATTAGTCATAGTTAATTCACTTTATAAACAACGTCATACGCTGAAATTATTATTTTCGTTCATAGGTAGTACGAACTTTGGATTTCTGAATGGTGCTAATAGCCTCTACAGCGGTACCAACAATTCTGGTTTACAACCTACAATAACCAGTTACGATTACGATTCTCCATTAACTGAATATGGTGCTTATACAGAAAAATATAATATAGTTAAAGAAGCCATAGCAGAACGTACCCCAGTGAAATTTAGTAACCCGGATCAACCAGAATTAATCCCAGTAATACAATATTCTTCTAGACATATAGATGGACAAATAACATTCAGTGATCTAATTAATCAAGCTAAAGATGTTATAGAAAGTGAGGATATCATCCCGATGGAAAGTTTACCAATAAACGGTAATTCCGGACAAAGTTACGGATATATTGTTTATAGTAAGACATTCACTGCATCAGGAAAAGTTTCAATAAGAATCGGTGGTTACGTAAGAGATACAGTATTAGTATTAAATAATGGTAAATTAATATCTCCAGTACCACAAACTGCAAACGATATTAACGGTTTTGGATTTTGGAGACTTGAAAATTCTACTCTCGATATAGAAACCAACGAAGAAACTGCTGAAACAACTTATAAAATAGATTTAATAGTAGAAAACTTCGGTAGAAATAATTATGGTGGTTTAGATCAATTCAGACAGTTTAAAGGTCTAACTGAAGATGTTTATTTGAACGGGAATAAATTAGTAGATTGGAAAATAATTCCATTCGAATTTAAAAGATCATGGACTAATTCTTTAACGAATTGGCAACCCGTTGGATCTATGGAAGCGACTCCTGCTCTTTACAAGTTTACACTTAAACTTGACGATAAACCGAATGATACTTATTTGGACATGCGCGATTGGAACAAGGGGATTGTTATTGTGAATGGTTTCGTGTTGGGAAGACACTTTTTCTTAGGGCCCCAACAGACGCTGTATCTACCAGCGCCGTTTTTGACTCGAGGAGAAAATACTATAATAGTTTTTGAACATTATAACGCACCTGATCAATTGTCTTTTTCGGATAAACCAATATTTGAATTGAGATGAATTTGTATATAAATAAAGAAAGAAAAAAAACTTATATATTCTTATTTTTATTTTTATTTTATTTTAATAAATAATAATGTACTCAAACTTTTCCTTTTTCAACATAATTGATTATTTTAAAACGTTTGATTTGAAGTTAAAGATGATCTTGAAGCAATAAATTAGTCGGCCGTTCAAATGAGCAAAACTTAGAAGCGAATATACGAAGACATGAGAAAAAAAAAAAGGAAAATATGTAATTGAAGGCGCAAATTGAAATTCTAAACGTTAGAAATCAGAATATGCTAGAAGCAGCTCGACGGACAAACGCCAACATGGCAAAACTTCTAGGAAAGAATCAAAGCATGGAAAAATCGCAGAAGAAAGAGGAAAAAACCGCCTTTCCTACCATAAAAGAAGTGAAAAGAACGAAAAATAAAAGAGAAAGCCTCGAAAATCGATCGACGGAAGCTAGAGACTACCCCATGGAAAGAGAAATGAACAACAAGACAAAGAGGAAGGAAGCGCAAAGGTAATCCTCTGAAAAAGGAAACACAGCATACATCAATATACATCAGAAACTCTAAAAAATAAGGGAAACCGCAGAGGTTTCGGACAGCAATACGGAAGCAGCTAGAGAAATCGACGCCCAGTATAAAAAGAGAATTCACAGTGGGTAGAGAGTAAAAGGACTGGCAGTCCAAAGTCGAAACAGAGCTAAGAGAAAACGGATTAAAACCAAAAAAAGTAAGACAACTGACGAGTCGTACACAAAAAAAAAGTCGACAACACCCGAAAAATAATAGAGTGATAGAGCCCGCGAAAAAGCAATCATACAAGAAGCTTTGTCGTTGAGGCAGAAAAGGCACGATGTTACAGATGCCAAGGATTTCACTATGGATGTGCACCCTCAGCAGGACAAAGAAACCAGATACAAGAACTGCGGAGAAGAGCACCCAGTCAATGAAGACGGAAGCAAATAAACCAGCCACGAACACCAATCAAGCAGGAGGTAACTACGCACTAGTTGTTAAGAAAACGCCTGCACCAGCAGGACAAGGAACATCCAAGCTATTGAAACTACAGTAGAACATGTAGGTAATCATAATTATAAGATTCTAGGTTTACCGAGGCAGTCCAGCCCACAAGAGGACACCCCCAGATACGGTAATTCAACAATTCATAAGCAAGTGACGTGTTATATATCGGGGACAGCGAAAATACACAATAAGACGACCAGAATAAGCAGACAAGAGTGTATAGCCAAAAGGCTAGCTTTTAACAAAAAAATGGGACTTCCCAGAATCTCATATAGAACTCGGGGGAGAGGAAAGATCCAATGCGCTAAACTGCGACGTTTAAGAGGATGAGGACCAGTCGAAATGACGCTTAGAAGAACGGAAATTTGGAAATGAGTAGGTGAAGTGGAAAAAGGCTGAGTTATAGACATTCAAAGCTGCTAAATCGGAACTTATATTTGATTATATTTTCTAAACTATACATTCGAACATGATGAATTTTCGATGGTTCATTACAGTAAAGTATGCAGTACAATAAGAAACGTTCGACAGTAGCCTACTAGATGAAAAATTATGTCTTAATACCTCCTGTGAGTATTTTAAATACTTGTATACTTTACTAATTCTCGTCGAAGAGGTTTTTCCGCTGGAATTATTCTTAGCGGGAAAATTTAGTAACGAATAAGTAAGTCAAGTTAATTGGATTTAATTCACCTTCAATATATAAAGATCATCGAAACGCGTGTCAGAAAGTGTAATTGGTATATACAGTATGATTTGATACAGTTGATTTGCAACAAAAATTCTCTTAATGTCATATTTCCAAATTTCAAAGTACGATTTGCGAACCAATTAAAACTTTGAATACACTACGAGGTTTACCCAGCTTTGTCAATTCTTCTAGCTTTATTTACTGGACTATTAAAGCTTTTTCTAATCATTTTTGTGTTTGTCATTTACTACAGCCACATTCCAAATTGTTAATGGGAAAGTCTCATAGTTTTACTTTGACAAAAAAAAAATAAAAACACGAATCGGAAACTGTAACTACTTATAAAGACCAGCATTCATCATTTTATCGTTTGTAGACATTCAGAAGCGAAAATATGGAATATACGCTTAATGGAATATTCCTGATTCTATGTCAGATAGAGGTATACACATAAAAGAAGTCATTTGAATTGAAAGTTTGCTGCAATATAAATTTTTTTCATTTTACTTAAAAATATCAATGTGAAACGTAATGAACTAGAAACGGGAATTGAATAAGTTAAAAGCAGTTGAACAAATTGCAATTAGAGACACATAATTAAATTTGAACAAATCATTTTGAACAAATCAATATAATAAAGGGTTGAAACTGATTTTACAATTTTATTTCGTTACTGAAAACTCTAGTGGATTTATCAGCAAATTTTATAGCCTGTGTCCTTTCTTTGGAATATCATAATAACCTTATTAGGTTAAAACAAGGTTAGGGAAAATCAGGTTTCCCTGATCGCGTCCATATAAAGAACCTCTCAGAATCACCATGTTATCGAAATTATCTTCGTTGCTTTTATCAAATGTTTCTCCCAAACAAACAGGAAGCTGTCCAAGGTAACTCCAATAAGGACAAAATGGGGTAAACTTGATCAAGACCTCATTGGTGGCCTGCATTATATCTTTATCAGATTCTTGTCAAGTTTTCCTGGTCTCTACTTCACCAGATTGTGGAATAACTTGATAAGGCCCTTATAGGGTTCTTGCAAAAAATTACATTAACTTGTACGTACTTAAAGATACTTCAACGAAAGTTCACTTTGTTTATTGAATAATCATATTCTTCTTCTTCAAACGTAAGCTATATCTATGACACTTTGATTGAATGTTTTCGATCTAAAAATTTTTTGTTGTCAATTTCTCCCTGAATGATCAGTTTTTATGTATTTAGCAGTTGTAGACCTTTATTCAGCTGTCTGAGTACCTACCTCTTCCTCACTAGCATGCGAAGTCCACGGAATCTTGAAGATTTCCGATAGCACAACATTTCGAACGCTTCTATTTTCATCGTGACGTCAATTTTAAACGTCCACGTCTCACAATTTTACAATGTTTTTAACCGCTTTTGAACTCTGGGAGCTGGTTTCCATTTGGGTTCGTCGCAAGTCATTGTTAATCAGCTACACAAATATTTGGGTATGTCTTCAACTAGATACTGCATTCTGACTAGCAGCATTTGCATGATTTCTGCGTTGAAGGTAGTATCATCTTCATACCTTTACTTTGTTTATAATTCCGCCACCTATCTTTACTGACATATACAGCTTTGCGAAAGAGGTTCCAAAATTACCCAACAATTTTGGAAAAAAAAAATATTTATTACCCTTTTTATAATAAGAATCGTCAGAATATACATTAATTGTCTACATAACGTTTTTATTGTTGGTAAATCTTTTACCATCGAGGGTTTTTTTTTAAGTCTTGGAACAGAAAATAATCCGAGTAGGCTAAATCTGGTGAATAGGGTGTATTAATGCATGAATTTTGGGCATTGCAATAATGTGTTAGCTGGTGCATTGTCTTGATAAAACTATACTTTCTTTTTAACCAAACGCTGTTTTTTCTTGATTTATTCGCTCAAACGTTGCAATAATAATCGCCGTTGATAGTTTCTCCTTTTTCAAGATAATCAATAGAAATTGTGCCACTCGCATCTCAAAAAATTTACACCATAACCTTGCCTGCATATGGTACGGTCTTTGTTTTGTTTGCAAAACATTGCCAAACCCACAAAGAAAATATCTTGATGTTGAGAAAACGCGGCACCAATTTTGCACACAGCTGTCTCATGTCCAAATTTTCGGTTTAGCACTTTTTGATATGCTTCAAATATCTGCTAGCTCGCGCATTTTCAGTCGACGATCACCCAGTGGATTTTCTTCAACATTTCTGGTCTTCGCAGGTCGATTACGGAGGAGCAGTTTCACCCAGAGTAGAATCTAGACCAATGACCAATTTTTTCCATATTTTGTAATACTTCAATTACATGTTAGATATCTTGCCTATTTTAATAGAGCTGATGGAGAGATTGAGAAACTTTTCTTTTATAAATAAGTTATTTTCAGACATGAAACAAATCTATCTCAAAGCGTCTATAATGATTCAATCTATTATTACCAGATAAGGCACTTGGTTGGAAGCCGCTTTTTTATTGCCAATAGGCCAAGAGCCGGGTTTTCTTTTGTAAAAAACATATTTTTTTAATATGTTCAAGGGTGTTCTCTGAATGTAAATCCAAGTGGGTGTCATGGGAGGGCGCCTGCGTCAGCCGCCTTCTTGTATCTTCCGCCATCTTCCGACAAGAATTGTGGAGATCATTATTGTAGATAATAATATTTGCCAGCTTTTTTATTTGAAACTTTTTTTTGTAAAACGAAATATATACTAAGCTATTATATTTAGCAAAAACCATATTGAAAAAAGTTTGGAGCGCTATAATTAAAAAACTATGCATTATACAAAAAAAGTTTCAGATAAAAAAGATGGCAAATATTATTATCTACAATAATAATTTCAACAATTTTTATCGTACGAGGCGCGGTTCGCGAGATTTTTAATAAAACGTGTTTTTCAAGATGACGGCTGAAGTGAAACCCCCCCATGACGCCCACTTGGATTTACATTTAGAGGATACCAGGGAACATATTAAAAAAATACCTGTACCCGTACGTTTTTTTGAAAAAATTAAGTAATTTCTTAGAAAAAAATTATGGATTTCAGTTGATCCTGCCTAACCTAACCTAACCAATTTTCGTTTTTTGTACCAAATGCTTTTAGAAGTTTGATTTAGTACCTATGTGAAAAAAATTGGAACATCTAAGTTTTTTTGCATATTTTGACTATGGTAAATAGTCATTTGCATATTTTGTGCTTTTCAATTGTATTTTTGGGTTTCCTTAATCATAACCATAATTTCGTAATCAGATTTTTTTTGTAATTTACTTTACTCCTTAAGTTTATGTTTAGGTTTTAAATAATCATTTATTCCATTATTTAAACTGACAATTATTATTTTATTTCAATGGTTTGTTAAGTTTTATAAACATTCGAAGTAAGTCCATTTTTTGGATGAATATTCTCTTAAAACTTCTTGTCTAATGTTAATTCCATCTGAAGCTGTGATATCTCCATGTATGCCCAACCTAACCTTCGACTACACTGTTGGATTTCCATCCTCCATGTTTTACAAGAACTGTAGAAGCTGAATACATAGACGTGACTTAAGCAAGGTTGTTTCGTGATCTGGTATGTGATAGTGTGATTGTTGATCATGAGTACGTCGAGATCATTCGATTTCAAGGATTTTATTGGAAAACTGAAGGATCAAAGCAACTGGTCGCGTTGGAAAACTTAAATTATCTTCAATCTTCAACTCTCAATATTTGCAGACTTACTTCAAATAGATTCACAAATCTGAAGACATTCCAAGTAATTACATCTAACTTCATTTATTTCCACAAAAAAATTTCCATTGCAATTGAAGATTCTATCAAATAGTATAGATATTATAAATACGTTAAGCCTCATCTACACCCGCTAAGCATGAGTGTAGATCCGATTCGCATTTTCTTATTGGGCCGTTTGCCGAAAATTATCGGTTTTTGTCCAGCGAAAAAAGGTTTACGGAAGCGAGCCGCGCTCGAATACGAAGAGACTCCACATTATCTTCGACTCCACGATTTAGCATACAAAATGAGTACCGTGTGAAATGACGAACTAGAACTCTGATTTATTGAATGTTTTTATTGAGAAAATTACACGACGTGAATATGCAGCAAGAACGGGAACTTTACTGCTAGCCAACTCCGATTCTGAGAGTGTGGATTGGGCATTATAAAAAAGGGATATTATCCAATTCGCATTATTTTTGCTCTTTCCATAACTAGAATAAATTGTTTTCATTTCATATTTATTTTCACATAAACGTAGCCATTCCTATCACATTTCCATTACAAATGTATTGTTTCAACATTCTATCAAAACCGGTATCCTTTAGAAATTCAAATACGTGTGATCTTTCCATCTAAATCTCCTCCAATGACAAGAAACGCGGTTAATCCCTTTTGTTGCAGCAGTAAAAACTATAGGAATAACTGACAATAGCTTTGTATCGAGTAATTGAAAATGATCTTGCGGTAAGGATTTCCCTCTTTTCACGTGACATGCGCAACTGCGCGCACAATTCCGAAACATAAACTATGTATTCTTTCCATCCCTTTCCAAACTCGCTCTTCAGTGGCACGTTGCTATTAGATGTTGCAACACCAAAAATGCTCTAATACGGAATTATTTTCATCTTCTCTATTCAGACTGATATTTCTTTAGTGGAATCGTGTCTGCGAACTTACATGTGAGACTTCAACGTTTTAAATTTTTTTTTTTCGTTTTTAGTTAATTGTGTATTATTTATTTTTGTGTAATTTCGTTGAGCAATTGTTAGTGCGCATTTTTTACAAGACGAAGTTCTACGAGGTCTTTGAAGTAAAGAAGTTTTCATCGCAAAATGACGGCAGAAAGTATATTGTTGTTGAAACTGGGTAAGAATTATCTTTAATAGTTCTAATAGTCGAATTGAAAAGTTACTTCGATCTATATAAAGTTATGATAAAGTAGTGCAAAAAATTCATAACACCTACAATGTTGATTTTTCAAAATAAATTCACAAACACGTCAAATAGTTTGACATAAGTCAGGAAAATAAAACGTCAAACTTGTCAATGTCAATTTGTGATTATTTACGTGAAAGCCAGTTGAAAATATTTATGCAATTTAATTGAATAATAATAATTATTATTATTTCATTATCTTAACTAGTAGGAACCGGAAGTACATTATTAGTTGATAACGTTCCAAAATCTACTGAATTGCTAGGATTTATTAATATATTATATAAGATAAAACTGGGAGTTATCTATGGAAATCCGGGATGGTTGCAGCCCTCAACTGGATTCCCATTTATATGAAAACTTTCATAAAAAATTTGCTTAAAACAAAAAGAAATCCATAAAAATAACCGCAATTTTTCTGAGCTCAATAAAGAAAACAAAGAAAATCTTACCAGCGAAAATAAAAAATAAAACCATCACCAATTGACTGAAATTCACTTGGATTGAAAATGTAGATAGGTAGAGGAAGATTCAATTTCAAGGTTTCATTGATTCTCTCGAATATTGGAATAAAATGCAGCAATACGTGAACAAAGGAATATTCATAATGAAGAAAAACAATCCGAATAGAATGTTACAGAAGGTTCTACGAAAACAGTGAGCTGTATCTGCTTTGGTTCTGGCAAAAATGGATATGTACCAACTGAATTGGCTGTGGATTTTTTATTTATGTATTCCAGGAAAAAACGACGATGTTTGTTTGTGGAATTTCCAACTTCCAAGAGCGTCTGACTTCCATTTCTGTGTTTGGAATTTTTATGGCCAATGATTTATTTGTCATTTCCATATATTCTACTAACAAATCATAAAACTATTCACGTAGACAGGCTCCAAATAATCCGAAAATAGTTGCAATTTCAATCATTAATTTCGAATCTGGTGCTGTTAATGTGAGAATTTTCTATTTTTTTGACCTTTCCGTTTTAATTATGCCTTTCAAAAACTTATTAACAGCAACATAATTTTTGACTTGATTATAAAAAATTAGATCTTCAAAGTTGATGAGCTCCATATTTTTGAGAATTCACTAAAGTTTCCTTTTATAGTTTTCAAATTACAACAACCAGAAAATTGGTACATGAAATATCGTAATGCTGAGTTGATTTCTTAGATAGGAGCCCTAAAATTGCTTTTCTTGTTTGTTAAGCAGCAACCAAACCAAAACTTTTATTAATTATTCTACTATCGACACAACTATTAGACAATCAAGTATCAAAGATAAAAATTTGTAAGTAATCATAGCATTGGCTTTCACAACAACCTTGTGATTATCTAAAATGTGTTTTGAGGTTCATTCTCATTCCGAAATCTTCTATTTTATTATCAAAATAGGGCAGTAATACAAAAAAGATTGTGTGACATTTATTTTAAAAGATAAAACATTACTCACATCATAAATAACTACGAAAGTTGCTACTCAAATTTTGAAATAAGGCAACACTGATATGTATATATCAAATCTGACATTGTCATAATGAAAATGTACTTGTACTTAACACATTCATCTTGGTCGAAAAACAGAATTAAACCTGTTTTTAAAAACTTCCTACATGGATTAAATCAACAGCAGAGTACCGATCAACTCGCTTCGACTTTTGGTGATGAAGCTCCCTCTCGAAGCATAGTGTTCAGCTGATTTTCCAAATTCAATCGGGGTCGTACTCTGCTACAGGATAACTTTTGTGAAGGTCGTCCAAAATCGACTGTAAGACGGATCGTTAAAAACGAATCATGAATCTATGCACTTGGCCCTGAAACTAAATAACAAACGAATTTATGTGTATTTCAAGACGAGTCAAATCTAACAAGAGTTGTTCGCACATGAAGCACTTCGAGGTTTGTTTTTTCGATATAATTGGACACGTCGCCGCTGTTCTATTGGAGCAAAGTAGAACGGTGATTTCTAAATAAAACAGCAGCATTTATTTGCCATAAGTATTTGAAAATGTCAGGAAAACCCAGCATGACTATTCAAGCTGTCAAAATATCGAATTTGGAACTGAAGTAGCTGTTGATGCCTTCAAATGTCCTGCTTTGTCTTTTGAATTAAAACTATTTCTCACAGGAATTCTCCAAACGGTGTCTCGTTCTCTATCTGACATAGATCAAGATGATTGTAGATCATATGATCATATCTAATCAGTTTTTATCAATCCAGCACTACAATTCGAGCTGTCAAAATATCGAATTTCAAATTACCTGTTTTGTATTTTGAACGTAAACTTGACTTTTTGAATTACCTAGATGACTAGGGCCACTCCGTTGATCCCCTTCAAACTGGTTATCCAAAAACCTTTAAACATTAGGTTCATAATTTTGGATTGTACCCAAAAATTAATTATTTGGGCGCGTTCAGTGTGTTTTGTCTGATCCCATAGGGAATTATTGCATCATCGTCAGTCTTTGTAAAGTTTGTATAGCTTAAATAAGAAATAATCGCTCATAGTACGCCAAAAATTGAAACTAATCCTGTTATTGAAAAAATTGTCATTATTGTGACTAAAACTAATTTCATTTTACAAGTTCTGATATACTTGGTAAGCTACTAGTGCGTTATAATTATATTCCTTGTTGAGTAAACATTCAATTAATCGAATTTCCACATTGAAAATTGTACGGAAGTTTCAAGGTACCGTTCAAATAATTGATTACAACAGATTAATTGAAGTCTGCGTGCTAATTGTTCTTATTGTCTGTCAACTATGCTGACATACACTTCAAGCGTGCTAGTTAACTTTACCAAACTTCGTAACAACCTTCTTATACGATGTTGATGGAAAATTCAGCTTTGATTTCAAATTTATATCGAGTGTCTTATTATCAAAAATGCATCAGGGCAGAACGGTGAAGTTTGTACGAAATATTTGATTTACTGTTCTCTTTTTACCTATAGTCCGGTCAATATACGCATTTAAAATAATAGAAACTCCCAGAAAGCCAAATATTGGTTGAGGTTTATCACTACGAATAAAGATCCCCATAGATTTTATGTGTGCTACAAAAGTTATTCTAGGTCAAAGTCTTTGATTTGAGTTTTCTTGGATTTTTCTCGAAAACGGTTAGTTTTATCAAAAAAAAACTTCATACCAAAGTTGTAGATCGTAGAATTCTCTACAAAATGGTCGATATAATTTTTTCTAAGAGGTACTATTCTTGAGATATCGCGATTTAAATATTCACATTATACATGATGACTTGACATGTGTAGTCGGTGCGTTTTTTTACCGGGGTTTCCCCTGTAGGCCTACTCGTCATATTACATTATTATTGGATTAACTATTGTTTTGATTTCTTTAGATACCTTAATAATATTGGAAGTCTACTTCAACAGTCATATCTTCTTTGATTTCTTTTTCTTCATCTTCCTTTTGCTGGATGTTCATGGATTGTTCAAATGTGGCCGAGTCATTGATCTCTTCATTAAAATAACAGGAATTTTCCTCTATTTTACTCAACCGCACATTTGAGCAAGACTAACCTTGCCAATTCGAACACAGCAGCCCGATTTTTTCACAGTCACATCTCTAAGAAGTTTTTCTCACATTTGTACACCATTTCCGTGATCAATAGATATGTTTTGTTTTTATTTTGGTCCAGAATAATGGTCCTTTCAAATGTTGACATAGCCCGAGCTGATGCCTCGGTCGAAGAAGCCGAAACTATGTGGTAGCGAAGTCTACCACTCACGATGCACTCCAACGTCTCCAGGAGATTGGTAGCTACGATAAGAGGACTAGCAGTGGGCGACCAAGAGCAACAACGACAGTAGACGATCAATTCATTACTCTGTCGGTGTTGAGAGACCGTGATCAGTATTCACAATGGACGATCAAGACAGAGTCCGGAGATGACCAGTGGAGCGATTTGCTTGATGTACCATTCGTGAATCACGGCCTTTTAAAAGGAGATCAGCTATGGTTTGAGATGGAATTAATTTGCACGCCCGGATCGAACTGATTTCCATAAATAATGGGGCTGTAACTGCTCGGAGGTACATCGAGGAAGTCCTTCTAGAGGCTGTGATCCCGTTTGCTCAATTTATTCGTGAACAATTCATTTTAATGCAGGATAATACCACCAGGATTATTACCGAATATTTGGAACCAGTGGGAATCACAGTTCTAGACTGGTCTGCACTATCTCCCGATATGAATCTCATAGAGAATTTGAAGGATAATTTAGGGAGGCGTGTTAGACGTTATCCTCCTTAAATCAGCTCCAAATTGATCTTCGAGAAGAATGGGATGTTATGCCCAGTGGAGTACGTCCAGAATTTAATTTTTTTGACGTCTGACCCGTATCAGGGGGATTAATATTCGCTATTAGAATTACATAAATTGTTAAAAAACCTAATAAAAATGTGTTAATTTATCATTTTCTCTCTATTTGTAAATAATTAGTAAAAATTATTTACTTTTCGTAGATTTTGTTTAAATAACCTATAAATTGAATAATTATAATTATAATAAGACTAAATCTAAGTGTCCGATTTTTTTGTTCAGTTTATATAAAAAAAACACAAATAAGTATTTATATATGTTGGTAGTTGAATTTAGCGACACCCTATATTAGTCATATTAGTCGTTATATCTCAGGAATAGTGATTCTTTGAAAAAAAAAATAATGAGGATCAATTTTATAGAAAATTTTAAGATCTACAGCTTTGGTTCAAGGTTTTTTCTGATAAAATAAAATAAAATCCAAATTTTAACTTTTGACCCCGAATAATTTAGGATCGACGGGGATTTTTAAAACTTTATTAGTAACGGTAAACCCCATGTCTTCACCAATATTTGACTTTCAGTGAATTTTTGTTATTTTATATCTAAATTGACCGGACTATTCACTTCATTAGCTGACAACCCTTTTTCCAATTATTCTATAAATTTTCATATTTATTTAAAATGCCTGGGTTTCGTGAAAATACAAATAATTTATGTACACGCATTATTTTTTTTATTTGTAAAAATATCAGTTCCTCATAGGTTTCAACTTCCCATGGTAATTAAAAAGTAAATATGCGCTAGATAATATTCCCCATGGAAAGTTAAATTAATGATTCTGTTTTATAAAACGCGTTAAAGCCAAGAATCACGCCAACACGGCTGGAAAAATGAGACCATTTAACCCAAAATTTACGTAAAACGTACAGAAATAACAAAATCAATTTATAATATACTAAACGGATAAAGATTTTCGAAATAATAATGAACAAACATGAAATCTAATTCATCTTCTATTCAGGTTACAACAATCTAAAGAACTAATACAAAGGCAATGAACTAACTAACTATAATACACAACATAATAATAACCAACAGGATTAGTAAAGACACGTCTTAAATTCAAATTAAAGAAACTGGGTCTACAACCGAAAATGAAATGATAGAACATTCGAATCTAATCGAATCTGTCATTTAGATGTCAAGTTTGCAGATCAAGCTGCACCGTGAAATAAACGGTCCATCGACTTCCGCTTTTGATTCTCCCATATGTCAACACTGACAATCAACCACGTACTAACAAGTTGTCCAAAATACTCCAATATACAAGGAATATCAATGATAAGGTGTCATAGTTAATAATTATATCATAACTGTACCAGGTGTAAATGATCTTAGTTGTCGAGACACGTTAATTAAAATAAAAAAAACATGACACTACTTCACTTCATAGTAAATTGTAAACCAATAAATTAGTGTAGTAAAATTCACTTCAAAAGTTTATAAAATGTGATGTGCTTTGTAAGTTTGACAAAATAATAAGCACGACATGAGATACAGACACATTGAAGCATCTTAAAGTATTGAAAAGTATTTTTTATATTCTTAATTAGTTATTCTCGTAACTAATTATCGTTTTTTTATATTAATCAACATCAGAAACCTTTTGAAAGGAGGGAATTAATTGTTTGTATTGCTTAAACAATATGCGCATTCTTTAAGCAGTTTCTACGTGGTTTCCTTTGAAAAAAACTGATCAAATAATAGGACAAGTTTTCCATGAAAATGGAGGGTAGTTCCTTCAAACGTGGAGCAACACCAAGTTTTGTCTTGAAATGGTTAAGAGCAACAGACGTGGAATGGAAGATAACAGAATAAATGAAAATTCTTCAGCAGTTAATAAAATTGGAGAATTTTTCAATATTCACAACCCCTTTGCAAATGTACAGGAAGCAATTTCCACAGGTGGTTAGGAAACTATTGATTGTTATAAAGCATTTGATATAGGAATCAATTTAAGAAAAAAAAATGGGAGGTTTATACTTCAAAGAAATAAAAATGACAATAAAAGATACAACTGAATCATTATTGAGAATCAACAGTAGATTTAAAGTTGATAATAGTGAAATAGCTGAAGATCCAACGTTTATGCTTTTTTAGAAAGATGATGAAATTCGTCAATATTTTAAATACTGTCTGGCTTTCTAATCCCTGTTTCTTTAACAGTATATCAAATATTTACTTAATAACCTATAGAACTAACGTCAAAGTTATTTTTAATGGATTAAACTACCGCGTCTAGAAGAAATCGCAAATATAAAAGTAATACTTCAATCGATTATTTGTTCGAAGAAAATATGTCTCTGAATATAAATAAAATAAAAATAGTTATAAATCTTTTAGGTTCGAAATTGGCTGTAAATAATATTGATTAAAGTTAAACAGAAAGCGATGCAGATGGTTCAATTCAGCTCTTGATAGTTCCTTCCATGATGTTGTCGTTGTAGCAGAGGTTATTAGTTTTAGTAATATTGATGATGATGAAGAAATATTTTCCTTTAAACTAGTAAATAATATGTTTCATCGAGTTTATTCAACAAAAACCATGTTAATAAAATATCCAAATATTATCAAAAATCATATTTTTTCAATCATGCATTCACTGGATGTTTTTTATATTAAGAGAAAAAATAGTTTTATTGAAATTTTTAATAATAATTAGAAACTACTTGTATTCTCACCACGTATGGTGCTAAAGCTGTCAAAAACAAGCGTTTTATAGCATTAGCTTCTAAAGACAACTCAGCTTATTACAAGACCGCTCAAAATGACGAAAACTGCAGCATTAATGAACGTATTGTAAAACAGGGAGTGGGTGCAGCATGTGGCTCCAGAAAAACTGTTTTGCGTTGTTTGTAGTGGAAGGTACTGCGACAATCAACCACTTCACAGCTCCGATGACTGAAAATTTAGTATTTTGTAGAAAAGATCATTCTGATAAATTATATCTTCACATATATAGCCTAACCTAATCACACTATAGACAAATTATCTCATTTCCGATGACTTTATGTTCAATTAGAAAATCAATTGTTAATAAGCTCGAAAATTTAGACTGTGGATTGTTAGAGTCTTATTATTTGCCACCCATTTTGTTTTGTGATAGTGATAATTACCCATATAGGTTTTTATAACGGGCTCAATATAGGTCCAGACTTGAGCCAAGTATGTACAACTCTAGTCCTAGTTGGAAGCCGTTCCGTCGCTTGGTTTGCAAGCCTGGACCAGGCCTTAAATATATAAAGAAATGATACTATTTTTTATTGTCTTTTATGCATGAGAATTTATCACTTTTAATGTTGAGATATCTATTATGGATAAGATATTACAACAAAACTTTATATAGTTATCAAAGTTCTGCAAAGCCTGGTTGACTATAAAATGGCCGAGCTCGGAATACCCAGAGTTTAGTCTGGCTTGGATCATTATTGGTTTGCCAAAGTTAGCCCAAGCTAAGCCCTTTTGTTCAAATATGGGAGCTCTTACATGGGTATAACAAGGTTTTTTTAAGTACAAGTTTGAGGTTCAAAGATTATACAATTATATTATGTCATAAACTGTAATTTTTCAAGTAAGATATTAACGTCAATATAAATTCTTTTCCTCCCAATAAAAACTGATATATTTACGAATTATTGCAATCAAAAATGATCACAATACCAAAAGACCCCGACCTTACGAATAAATGGCTAGTGATTATAAAAAGAGATAATTTCAAACCAAGTAACTATACAGTGATTTATATTCTTCACCAAAGAAGACTTTGAAGTTAATTTACATTGATCTAATCGCGTTTTTTTCATTATATCTTGTCGAAAAAGTTTTAGTGCCTTTTAGCAAAAAAAAATGAGCAGATTGAATATCTTAGAATGGGAAGATTTGCGATTATTCCTCAGAAAGCTCGAGACAAATATTAATAATTTGTTGTCCATCAATCAACTACATTTAATCGAAAATTTTATTATCAAATAATTCATTTAATTAAGCAATAAATTCCAGCCTTTACTATTTTCGAAAACTGTTAATTCGTCGTTGAAACTTACAACGCAAATTTCCATATATAGATCTAATCATCATACAACTCCACCGAATCCAGCAAGATTTTTAGAGCGATCTATGAAACAAAAAAGTTTGGGAACCAATAATCTCTATGTATTATATATTGCCACCCATAGGTAAAAGTCAAAGCTCCAGACATCCCCCTCAATGTCCGATCTCCAAATCTTCTGAATCAATTGTCGGATTGTTGTGAAAAATGGATGGTGATTTACAGTTTTCAAAAAAGGGAGTTGAATAATTCAAAATCAAAACATAAGAAATTGACAGATTTCTTTGCGATTATATGTCATAATTTGTCTAATATCAACAAATAAATGTTTCAATTTATAAATTTCGAAAATTTATTATTACCAACGAAAATATATAATTCGAAATTAACCGGGTTCTGTTTCGTTTATTCTCATTACAACTCCAGCTCTATCAAGAGAAATTTGGATAAGCTAAGTTTAGATGGATTAAACCCAAAATTAATCATATTTCAAATTCCCAATTAACTTTATCTGGAAACGTTGAGCACATCTAGCTGTATACAGCTAAACTTATTTAAAATTTAATATTTACCTGCAATATACATATACAATAATTTGAATTATACAGAGTGTCTCATGAATAATGTCGGATTCCAATGTTTATTAGAAAATCATACAAAGAAAGTCATAAATAAAGTCTTAACCCAACGTTTAGCAAGCTCTTACAGTTTATAGATGTTACATAGTGATTTCAATAAGTGTTAATAAACAAATAAAGAATTAATAAAAGAAATTAAAACAATAAATTGTACTCTTGATAGAATAAGACATTAGTTTTAACAATTTAAGTTATGTTTAAATCGAGACGTAGGAATGAAAACAGATAATACTTGTAAGTCACGCTTTGTATTATATATACACTTCCATTTGAAATACAAATATAATTTAATTCTATTCAATTTCATCGTCAGAATCCAAAAATTTATTATTAGATACATTTTTTAACAATTTTACATCATTAACACTTATGTCAAGACTATAACTGGAATTTTAATTGAGCTATGTGCTCTTCAAGCCGGACGTTAACGGATCGCTTAGTCTGCCCAATATACATTCCGTCAAAATCACCCTAGCTAATTTCATATGAACGACTCTTTTCCTAAAATTGTTTTAATGTATTGCTGGACCAATTTGAAACCCATTCTGTTGAATATTCCTTCCAATCCTTTTGTATAAACAGGATTGAAAAGTATCGAAGGAAATTTTTCTTTTTTTTTTTCATTTTGGGTTTGGAAAAAACTGGTTGATGATCAATTTTTATCATAACCGTTGAGTACAGATACATCCTTTTCCTTATTGTATCTTTCGATGGTAAGTGAATAAAACAATGTACTAGGGAATGGAGACTCGTCATCTTATGTTGAATAAAATGAATAGAATCAGTCGGGATGTATCTGCACGTAGCGGTATTTATCCTAAATATATCAGATTCTAACCTATTCCAAATTATTTAAGTATCCAAAAATGGTAACTATCCATTATTTTCCATTTATAGATCTTCTTTTTCCTCTTCTTTTTTGTATGGTTGGTATAAAACCTGTTTCTTCTTCAATTTTAACCTCCTGGATCCAGATTGTCACACCATCTCTTGCTCTGTTGACTAATACTTCTTATGCGATTATGGCGAAAATATCATCCACATATCTGTCCCATACCCCGGGAAAGTATTGAAACTCTTGACTGATTTGCTTCTCAATATGACTCATGAACAGTTCAGCCATAAAATTCCTTGTTGTACTGGAAATAATTTTGTTCTAAAATTAGTAGATCGCATTAAGTCCTCAAGATACTGCAAGATCTGCGGGATTGGCAACAAATGAGCTTACATCAAAGAAGATGGAAACTTCCTCATCTCCAATTCCTGTAGTATTCACTTTGTTGATAAACTCTAACTAATTCTTTGTTGAAAAAGTCTCAGGTTTGATGGATTGGTTTCGAAAATTCCTTGGAACAATAGGTCTCATTGTCTTCCCAGATTTATGTATTTTTGGTTGGGTTATTATACCCTAATGTACCAGCAACAAGATTTTTACAATTCTTAGATGTTTCTTTCACATTTGTAATCAATTTATTCATTGGAGACCTTGAGATTTTGTTCTCTTCCATTAACTGATGGATTTTTATTCTTAGTAGATGTATTTTACAAGATTTTACTTCTTTTGGCCTTTCGGACGAAGTTTTTAGTTCATGAGAATATTGATTGGAGCTTTCAATATATCCAATCAATTCGCCAAGATCGCCTGTAAGAGCAAAATCATCTCTTTTCTGTCAAACGTCTGGAAAGAAAGATTTTCGACAATATTGATAGGTATCAAAGCAATTTTCATGGACTACAATTTCAATTTCTTAAACTTCTTGTTGAATCGATGACCCTGAACATGTTACTTTGAAACTCAGTTCTCTAAATTCTAAACGTTTTCAGAAATTCCAGCTTAGTTCATAAAACAAGACAAAATTGCTGTTTTGACCGGTTTTTATCAAAATTAAGAATGTTTCAAGTAGTAAGATATATATGGTCTGAATTAGTTGACGGCTCAAAGATTATAATGTAAAAAAATGCACAATCATTTGCCAATTGAAATCAAATCGCATTTGGCAATAATTTGATGGCATACTCACTGGAAAGTGCCTTCTAATCTTTAAACGACTTCTAATAATAATATTTAATTGTTTTTTTGTTTTTACTAGCTTTTGTATACAAATTATGACAATTTTTTGACAATAAAACATTTCTTTAGTTTTCTATTGTTGCATGTCAAATTAAAACGGTACGGAAATATAAGAACTTCATCAAAAAAGTCCTTTACGATGAAGGTAATTGGAAAATAATAATAAACATAATCTCTTCAGTCTTTTTTTTTTTCTATAGAGACCAATTTTTATCCTTATTCACATCAATATTAATAAAATCATGGCGAATAAACAAAACGATGTAAATGTTGATTTTTATAATACGTTTCACTCGATTTATCTTTTCGCTGTTGTTTACTTGGAATTTTAATTAGAATTGGAGGTGTGAATACTTCATATTCCATCATATTTTTTCGGGATCCAATTTCTGTTTGTATCATCTTTATAAATCGTTTAACTGATCTCATTTATCCTCAGTCGGATGTTTTCATTTTTTATTTGGAGCTAAACCAATAAATTTTTGTATTTCTCCTTTTTATAACTATAGAAACATTCAATATTTTAATTATTTCCAGAATAGTATTTTATATAATGCACCGGCATACCTACAATACGAGAATCGCTACTTAAATTTTGAAATATGGCAACACTGATATAAATATGTCATATCTGACATTTTCATCATGGAGTTTGACAGTTTTAATAGCACCATCTCGAGTTCAAAATAGGTGGTTGTTCGTAAACTGATAAACTGCATGAACATTTGGCTGTCAAAAAGATACGTTCACATAATTTGATAAACGCTCAAAAAAAGCTCGTATCGATTTAAAGAAATTCTGCAAAGATGTACCAATACCAACATATTTTCGAGGTGAATCAATTTGAATAGATAAAATTCTTCAAAAATCTTAAAATTTGAGTAGCAACCCTCGTAATCTTATTGTTTGTGCACCGTTCGTTTGATTATTGATTCTGGTTCAACCAGATCTTTCGCTAGCATGGATTTACGTCTTCCATAGACCATATTGAGCTTGAAAGGACATTAACCTTATTAACTCAAACGTCTACAATACTCTGGATCAATCATGAAGCAATTTTGAATATTGGAATTTGAAGTTTGAAAGGCAAGTAATACTTTTTGTAAATAATTAAACGGAAACGTTTCGATCGCAGACATGTTTTTAGGTTAATGTGCCTCATTACATTAAATATTTACGATGTTAGAAACAGCATTAAAAGGTCTGACTTAACGTGGAAGATACATTCGCTGTCTGTTTAATTATGTAAATGAAAACTCAAGTCAATTATTCTGAATGAAACTACAATGTCCATTAACTGTTTAATGATATTCCACTTTTTACATGATGAAGAACTCGAATCAATATAAATTGTAAACACTGTTTACCTATACTACAATTCGACAACTACGTATTGATACCAGATAAAAACCAGATTTCAAAAAACAAGATATAGAACTATAATAATTCCTACGATTTTCCATCTCATATCATCTTCGTTGGAGTGTCTACTTCAGAAGCTGTTTATATGTCTTGTTACTCTGAAATGTTTTCCCGCTATTTTGAATTTTGACGTTGTTTCTTTTGATTTTTGGGCAACTCGCAAATATGGTTGTTTTAAAACAACAACAGACACCTCGTGTACACATTTTATAATCGATTATACTAAAAATATTATCTTATAATAAGGATACATGGGTGATTCCGTTCTAACTGTGATATTCAATGTCCTGTATTGTTTTTTTGTACTAGTCATTAATTAATAATCAATTAATAAAAATTTTGTGTTAATTGAATAATTCTTAAGATATTTAAACATTATTTTTATACAATATAACTTGCCACTTAAAGAAAACTTATACTACATCACTTGAATGTCAGTACCGTGTCATGTCCATTCCTAGAATTTACCGATAAATTATTAATTTTTTTTGTCGTAACAAATGATTTAAACTAATTACCTTATAAATTCTAATGTTTATGATCAAACTGAGGAAAATTGATGCACTTGTTGTTTAATATCTTAAGTTACCATGTCAGTACCGTGGATAAATGAGTCAGTACCGTGGAACTCAAAATCCGACATTTGTGTCTTGCTCGTGATACTTTGAAGTTGTAGTAAATTCCTCTTAGAGTTTAATTTTTACAGTAAAATAGATGAATAATATGCATAAAAAAGTTAGAAAAGTTAAATTTTAAAATCTTGAAATTTTGAATACAAAAAATCACAGTTAGAACGGAATCACCCACATATCGATCAGTATTTTAAACTTCACACTAGTGTTCTTATTGACACTGACAGATTAGAGTTTTATTGAAATAAATAACCCTTCAACGTTATTAGAGTGTTTACGTCTTACTAGGGCTGATTGATTAGTAAATATATTGCGGATTTTAGAAAAACATATTTATTCAATTAAATTTAAGCCGATTCCAAGATGAATGTTCTGGTTTTCGCCACTACCAATCCTTATAAATGTCCCTTATAACAAATAGAATACAAAATAAAGTTATTTGAATCAAAATATAACAAATTATAACCGATTCATGATATAGCGGGTATTTTAAATAAAGGTGATCTTGTCTTTATGATAGATAGTAAGCTATAAAATATTTTCTTGGTAAAATTTTTTGTCATCACATCCGTATTCAAGATAAAATGTCTTGAATGTTCTATTGATTTTTCGCGCCTACAGATACGAACCGCAGACTGATGAAAACAGTATTGTAGATGGGAAAAGAAAAGAAGAAATGAAATGAAAAAATTTCGATTTATAAGTAAGGAAATAGAAAAAAATATCGAGAAGAAACAAATAGTAAATTCAGTGATAACTACAAAAGTTAATGCTAGAGAAACAAGTGATTGGAGATGTAACGCAAAACCAGATGGTGGGCTGAAGGAAGAAGGAAAATGTTAAAGCACAAAGATGAAAACAAAGAAAATAATTAGGTAGACAAAATCATAAGAAACAAAGTCAAGAAGGATCAAAAAAGCACAAATCCACGAAAAATTAGCGCAAACAACTATAAAAATAATAAGAAAAACTTTTGGAATATGGGGGAACAATGGGAGGAAGATAAATAAGAATAAGAGATCAAAAACATATATAAAAGTAAATGAGGAAGGCAGATGACATGTAAAGAACGACTGGAGAAGAACCATTGAAGGATTATACGACGATAGAAGGACATGAGAGGAAATTACGGGATATGAAGTGAAGGTAAAAACATAGAAGCGGAAATTATGAAATATTCAAGACAAACAGGAAAAATATTTTTATTAAATCATTTGATTTTGACATGGAACTAATATAAAATACTTAGAGACTGGAAAGACAATGAAAAGATAACAGCTTGATAAAAAGGAAAATAGAATAGGGAGAAAAACTTTTCAAACTGTGTATTAATAAAAATTATCTCTTACGTTCTCAATTTATTAAACACTACACATATACGTAACTAACTTATAATAATTCCCTTATCCCTATCACTTAATTAATTTATTTAAATTCTTTGATTACTTTGCTTGATCGTTCTGTTTACTTGTTTACTACGACTATTTATTATAAATTGAACTAAACTGGGCTATATTTTAACGCTTGTAAAAAATTTTTGAATCTCATAGAATTCAAAATTCAATATTCAAAAGTATTTACTAAAGGAATTAGACTCTCCAGGGAATTATTGAAAAGATCAAACATCAAACGGATTCCGCGGTCTATAAAAAGTGTGTTAATTTTTGAATTCCACTACGTCTAAACAGGACCGGCGCCAGGGTGGAGACGCGTTCTTAAACCTTATCAGTTACTGCTTGTAGAGGATTACTTCATGTTATTTCTGATCGAATTTCACCCTACCTAGTGCTAAAAATCGTCAATTCCATTGAATCTCGTTTTCAGTACAAATTTTCTTGGAAATCTCGCCTTGTATTTCCAGCATTATTAAAAGGAGTTACTTCATTTTCCATACACTTAAGAATTTCTTATAAATTCAGTAAAATCAGCTACTTTCTTACACTATAAAAGAGCCAGAAAAAAGGTTTAGAACTTTTGGAAATGATCCGATTGTTTCCAAAGTAATTTTATTTCAGATACTTTATTTTCCCTACAACTTGTTTGTGTGGGTGTACTTTCTTATACCATAGAAAGCTTTCGATTCAGTATAGGATTATTTTTTCCACCTGGTGGTAACGATCTGAGTAATGAAATTGAAATTGACCAAACCCTGTACGTTTGAAACGATCTGGTAGTAATCAAATCAATTAAGTTCGTTGTAATGATTGGTAGCGATGGCACGTTTCAAAACTTAAATTGATACCTTCCGTGCAAGGCGTCTGTAATTCCATATTTGAAAAGAAGCGAAAAGGCAATTATTTGTTATTGAAAGTTGTGAGTGACTTTGGGAATTCCGCATTCAATACTGGTGTATTACATTGGTACAAAGAGTCACGTGATTTATTTCGTAAAAGTTTTTTTTATGTATTACAGAGGCGATGGCGAGAGAAATTTTATAACGGAGGGGTTGAGAACAGCCCTCGCCCGACTGCGACAGAGATCAACACCCACAGAAAGCCAAACATCCCCTTTGCACCAACACCAAGAAAACGTGAGTATTACTTTTTACTGTTGACACTCACAGTTATGCCTCATAATAAAAACAGAATTAAGTTGATGTATATGATCTTAAGGGCGTGAACTTGTTACTTTTTATTGAGATTAGTTTGAAATTTTTAATACAGGGACACAAAAAAAAAATAATAGATTTATAAAAATGATTTACCATTGTGGAATGTATTGAATTATGTTTTATACAAAAATGAAACTAGAAGAAAAATATCTGGATGGAGTCGGGTCGAAGCTAGCTTTGCATGGGTGGGAAAAACTATTTTCGACAAACTAGAGGCATAATTTCTTAATAACGTTAACCCGTGAGGTAATTTGGATAAGATGGCGATGAATCAATACAAAATCCCATCTATGTTGTTGATGTAAATCAATATCCTACAAACAACTTGTCAGTATCACATAAAAAGCAATCTTGTTAAAAAGAAAATACTTCATAGAAGTTTTTCTCATTATAAACTTCTCCTTATTTACCCATAGGATCCTCAAGTACCACTTTTCTCTCCTGTTCTATGGAACATCATGTTCAGAATTTTAACATGATAGTAGATTTTCCGAGCAGAAATCAGAACATTCATATCAATCAATATATTAAGTATCCTAAGAGTTGTCAGATGGTACTGCTTAGTATCCCAGTACCCATTTTTTTTATTACTAGGTTACTATCTATTAGATCCTGGTGGAACTGAGGAAAAATTAGTTTTTAGTCAATGATAGCAGACGTCTCGTCTGGACTGAAGGTAAATAATCTCAACAACTTATGTCGCGTTCTAATCGTCCCAATGTTGAGTTTAAAAACTATCTGCCCCAAAGAAACTCGATTTATTGAGGTTATACTTTGACAGATATGAAAATGAAGATTCCTTGTGAACGAAACTACCGATTTTTTTATGTAGATGTCGCTGGTTGAAGTTGGGCAACAACTGGAAATAATTTTAGCAAATTTAGTTTACGTGACTTGTTTATGGATTTAATAGTGTAGGCGAAGATACTAGATGTGAATTTTCTGATTTAAATGTACTAATTAAGAGCGTTAGAATTTATTTTCCAAAATTATTGCATGGGAAAGATTGCAAGTCAATTCAAAGAATAGATTTTCTCAATCAAGTACCGAAATTTTCGTTTGGGAATTGATTCTATCCATCGTGAAGATCCTGAAAAGTCCATGTTTTTCTTCGAAATCTTAGCTAGTTTTGCAAGCTAACTGTTGGACGAATGCTTGTACATGTTGATCAATTTTTACTCATATTTAGTTTTGGCAACTATTATGTTTTGAGCCTTTATTCGCAAAAATTTGATGAATAAATAATCGAGTCTAGTTCAAAAGAACGAAGTAGCTCCTAGATCAACAATATTCGATGTAATAGCCAATCAATTCTATCAGATTCTATTCACTGGAACATCATAAAGATGCTGGAAAGTCGTTTTCTTGTTTTTCATCGAAATCCAAGCTGTTTGAGAAACGTCTCTGCTAATTGTTGGATAAATGCTTATACATTTTGATCAATAAATAATCGAATCTAGTTCAAAAGAACGAAGTAGCTCCTAGCTCAACAATATCCGATGTAAAAGCCAGTACTTTCCTTTAAAAGAATTCTAATTTATAAAAATCTTTTCTCACTCATCTTTCAGATATTTTGTTTGAAAAAAAATCATTTAGTTACATCAAACTAGACGAGTTTCTTATTATTTTCAATACTCAATTCAGCTTGGAGTCTTCTTTAGAACCAAAAAGCTTCTAATTATCCACAAATCCCAGATTCGTCCATCTTTAAAATATAGCTCGGCTATTTGGAGCTCCACCTTCAAGCATAACCTGAAGATGCTAGACTCAATATAGAAGAGAACAGTTCGACTTACAAGCGATTCAGAGTTTAACAGGAACTTGGAGAGCTAAAAGAAGAGTCGCCGACTTTGCAAGACATTCACGACAAGCTGACGTGGCTCTACACTCTACACTACAATCTACTGAAGTTCAAGATGAATATCCAGTCGAAGGCACCACTCGTGTGCTTGCTTTTCACGTGAAAAATAAAAACTCTCGCTTGGAAATTAGTTTACACATTATTATAAAGTATAAAGGGGTGTCATTAACAAATAAATAGCAATAAATTCGGTTTCAGAATTTCCTAGTTTATCTAAGTTTCAAGTAAAGCAATTCAAATAAACCTAACTTCATAACTTCCAAACTTCACATACCGAACGCGTTAATGGAAGTTTGAACTTTAGTAATCTAAAACGTGTGCCGTATAATAAATTTAGAAAATCGTAAGATACATAAAATGTCAGAAGCTTCTCATTTAAGTGTGTGGAAGGTAAATTATAATAACTGGCTTATTTCCGCCAATTTTTTTTGACTTAACTTTAGAATTACAACATTCACATTCTAACGCTTTAGAAATCAATCAAAACAATGACAAGTATGTTGATTTGACAACATCGTAAAGTTTCACCAGCTTTCAAGACTCGATTTTCCTGTCTATTCAGTGTTAATCGTATTTAGTTTCTCATTTATCATCAAGTTCAGTAAACAAATCACTAAAAATGTCGTCGCCATCCTCTTAAACGTAAAACTCGTTCATGTATCTTTTCAGGAGAACAGGACAAATTGTATTTACTATTCACAACCTAATGTTATAAAACTCTTCATGAATTCGAATGTTTCAGTTGACCATCAAATTGCAGTTAAAAAATAATTATAAAATTCAATTTTTCAAATTAATTATGATTGATACAAATATCACGTGTTTCTCGCTTGACATTAGAAAATGGAGTCAATTTGTAATATGTCAGTTAACCCTTTTACCTCCCGGACAACTTTTTATGCATAAATTATCATTTCGTTAATGCAGTTAAATCATTTGCGACGTTTCTATATAACAGAACATACATTTCGAACGTCGTTTAAATTCAATTTATAACCGTAGATTTGTAATGCAAGGGCGTTCACCCCGGTGTTTTCGACAAAATCACAAATACGAGGGTCGTGTAGAAAATTCTTACTTATCTTGACTTTCAAACACACTATTAGTATTATTGAAAATTCAACAACCGTCTTTAAGTACTTAATTCTCAATAATAATTTTGTTTAAATTTAATTCCAATAAATTCATATTACTCTGAACTGAGTCGATGAAGTTTTTCGGCGGATCCATTGAAATAAACTATGAAAAAAAATTGTTAGATATATATTATAATGTGTTAATTAACCCAACGGATTAGATTATGCATATCGATCTCTAAAGGAGTGCTGAATATTTATAAACAACGTCGATAAATCGTAAATGGATAAGGAAATTCGATGTCGTGTTGTAATACATTATCTAAGTCGGAAATCATTACAAAAAGGTATTGCGTGTTCTGCTAGTTCAGTTCTATACTGCAGCTTTCTTCCCCGAATATTTCAAATATTTTCGCATCATTCATTATGTTTGCTAAACTATTTTTGGTAATTAACGTTCTTATTAATAATTGTTCGAGGGTAATAAAAAACGGTATCTTTCCAAAGATAATGGAAATTTGTGATAAACGACATCTAGCCTGGTTTTAGTTTCAATAAGGGAATCAAAAATAACTATTTTCGGAATAGTAGGTTATAATAAATTAATTTTTGTCACATAGATTCAATAATTTAAAAATATAGTAACAATCAACGGCACGAATCAATATAACCAAGTAATCAATCAACGATTCCACCGATCAATCGATCAACGAAATAATCTATCAAAAAATCAAGGCATGGATGGATAAACCAAGCAACGAATGGAATTGATTAACGAATCATAGAATAAATGAATCAAATAATCTATCAACCAATTAACCAACTAACTAATCAATCACTTGACGAATCAACGAATGATTCAATCAAAGAATCGTCGGATCAATCGATTAACGACACATTCGATCAATGAATAAACTAATAAAAACTCGATAAAACAACAAAAACAACGAAAGAATAAGTTGATTAACGAATCGAATCAAGACACTAATAAATCGATCAATTTATCAATTAATTAATCGAACAATCAAGTAATTAATGAATAAATCAAATCACAAATCGAATCAATCAACGTATAAATCGATCAAACTAACACTTAATCAGCCATCAATCAATCAATTAACGAAAGATTCAATAAACAAATCGGATCAATCTATCAACGAAAGAATTCATCAAATAATAGAATTAATCGAACAACGACATATTCAATCAACGAATGAATCAATAAAAGAGTCAATCAAACAAAAAAACAATGGAACAATCGATCAACAAAAGAATCAAATCAATTAACAAAAAATCATTCTATCGACGAATTAACTAATTAAATAAAGATTCAATCAACCAATCGAACCAATCAATCAAAGAATAAATCGATCAATGAAACAATCACTCAATGAAAAACAAATCAATTGATTAATCGAATCAATCACTCAAAAAATCGATGATTCTATCTACCGCTCAATCAATCAATCAACAAATCAAGCATTTAACTAAACAATCAACCGATCAACGGTTCAATCAATGAATCGAATTAATCAACGAAACAATCGATTAACGAAGAAACCAATCAATTAAGTAGTCGAATAGATCAACGTATGAATTGATCAATCCATCAAGGAATCAATCATTCAAACGATGAATCAATCAACGAATTAACCAATTAACGATTGATCAATCATTCAATCAATCGAATCAATTAAACAACGAATAAATCTATCAATGAAACAATCACTCAATGAAAAAATCAATCAATTAACGAATCGAGTCAATCAAAGAATTTATCGATATTTCTATCAAATAATCAACTAATAAACCAATCAACAAATAAATCGATCAACGAATGAATAAATCAATCAACGAATCAAATGAATAATCAACGAAACAAATCGATATATGAACTAAATAAGTAATCAATCAATCAAAGTATTGACCAAACAACGAATCGAATCAATCAACGAATCGAATCAATCACGGAAAAAGTTGATCAACGAAGAAACCAATCAATTAACTAGTCGAATAGATCAACGTATGAATTGATCAATACATCAATGAATCAACCTATCAATCAACCGATCGATTCAATCAACCAATCGAATCAAACAACGAAAAAATCGATCAATGACACAATCATTTAATGAAACAATCAATCACCAATAGAAACAATCAATTAACGAATCAAATGAATCACTGAATACATCGATCAATCTATCAAATTGAATCGATTAACGATTTTATAGATATATCTATCAAATAATAAACCTATCAATGAATTAATGAATGAACGAAAGAATAAATCTACGTATAAAATCAATCAATCAACAAATAAATCGATCAATTCATTGAGCGAATGAATCAATCAAGGATGAATCTATCAACTGAAGAATTAATCAATCAACGAATCGAATGAATAATTAACGAAACAAATCGATATATGAGCTAATCAACTAACTAAGTAATCAATCATTCAAAGAATTAACCAATCAACGAGTGAATCAATCAACGAATCCAATCAATAAACGAAACAATCAAGAATCAATGCCAATGTCTTTTGAAAAAATTTCGTATTGTTGATTCAAAATTTCGCAAAAAAAACCGGGAACGTTAAACACTATTTTGGATCATAAGTTCGTGAGTTTGGCAAATCGAAACGATAGAAATGAAAATATAATAACAAGGATGGTCGATATCAAACTTATATACTCTAAGTCCCTTGAAAAATGTTTTTCTGTCTATAATCAAATAGAAGACGAAAGATAAAATAACCTATTCATGATGAAAAATACTTTTTATTTTCATTTTCAATCCTAAACTGATAATAAAAACTCGTTTTCAGTGTGGCTTTCCGTTCGGATGGTCCAGTTAAAAAGCTTTCACAATCAGATTTTCCAATCAATCGGTGGATTGCACAAAATTATATACAGAATCATTTTTGTCAGCGCGAATATTAAAGGAGCTACGAGCTGTGAGCGATGTAATATTTTATGAACGAGCAAACAACATTCGACGGTGTTAAACGTGTCAATTTAGATATTAAAACCATGAAAGTCTGGGCGATTACGATAAAGTATGACATATATATGTTGATATTAATCTACCTTAATTAATTGTGACGGGTTATCACGTCGTTGGTGAGGAAACTGTTTAGTATCAGAAGGTATATTAGGATTAAAAAAACTGGTTTTAATCGTATGACGTGTTATTTCAGTTAACAAAACTAACATTATTATTACTGTTAAAAAATCTTTGAAGATACTAAAATATTAGTCGAAAAGCCAAATAAATCATTGATATAAATCTAGTAGGCTACTGTCATTTAGGTGTTTGAAGTTACTAAAAGAGTCCGAGACTCAAAGAGAAGACATTCTAATTATGATTGGTTGTGGTAATTAAACAAAAACTCAAAGGGAGGTTTGTGAAAATGAAAACAAGTTTCGTGGAACTGGACATGTAAACAATATTGTAAAACCAGGTAAAAACGTTGAAAAATGATGAACACAAGTTGGATGTACTTCTGGAGATTGAAGAAAGTCCGCTTAAGACAACTCGAGAACTTGCCGCCGACAAGGATCTAAGTAAATCATCTATTTTGAGTGTTTTACATATAAAAAAATACTACCTCTACTAAGTTCAGTTGGTTAAAGAATTTAATGAAGATGATTCTCATAGAAAACAAGAATTCTGTGGATTGATAAAGGACAGAACGAATAGATTTGCAGCTAATATATAAAAAAAATTTTTCTGATGAAGCGACGTTTCATTTAAACGAAACGGTTAACAAACAAATATCAATATCTTAAAAAGTGAACGTTTGGGCTGGTATAATACTTCTTCTTCAGGTGCCATCTCTATTAAATGACATTTTCGCTCCTGAGTGGTGCAAATTAAAATTCATACCAGTCCAATCGCATATGTTTTCTAACCATGAATGTTGTCTGCGACCAGGTTCACGTTTTCCTTCGATTTCTCCTTCTTTTCTCAATTTCAGTATATCATACCTGTTGTCAAGGTATTTGTGGGCCAGATAAATGGCCTTTCTTCTCTTTATTGTTGTAAGTAAAGTAAATTTTTGGTAGTCTACTGAAAATCCACTTTAAAAAGCCTCGAGTCTGTTCATGGTATCCACATTTAATGTCCATGTTTCTGCTCCTACGGTTTCACAGAACTTTTTTCTGATGTTATTCTTCCAAATGAGATAGATCGATCTATTTACTTCCAACAAGACGCAGCTCTACTGCATTTTGCACGTACAGTTGGAAATAATTCAAACAAGGTTTTTTCAATTGGTGGATTGGAAGACTTGGAACGATCAAAAGGCCGGCTAGATCGCCAAATTTGACTCCTCTCGATTACTTACGATATAAAAGAAAATTTCTCATACAACCCCTCGTTTCTTTACTTTTAACGTACTATAAGGTAAAATCTTGGAATATTATTCCTAAGAAATATTCTTCGTGGACTCAGGAAGTGTGTAAGGTGCTGAAAAATTATGACAGATTTTTACTTGTTTTTATTTGATAAGTTGCAGGCTAACCAACTAAATTTTTTCCCTACGTAATTAACACTATGTTATAGAATGTTACAATTTACCTCAATATGTAATTTCTTTATCGATCTATTATTAAATTCAACAATATTGATGTATTTTCTGTTTTCCTTTTACGAAGTTAAACTGTCAGTTCACCACATTATCAAATTACGCATCGTCTTTTGCAGTTAAAAGCTTTTCGCGACTTTGGTAACTTCTGTATACTATAGTGAAGGCTTTCCATTTCTCTCCCTACCTTATTGACTGTTTCCTTTCAAATATAAACCGCTTTCAATGACTAACAAATATCCGAGTTTGTCTCGAACGTTAACAAAGAAGCTACGACCTAAATGTCATTGGAAAGGGCAATAATTCAGTTTAAATTTAACTTTTATGGGATTAAGATAACTAATATGATATTTATGAAAGTTATTCAAGATATAATGCCGTGTAACTAGCGCCCTCTATTCCAGTCAGATTTCAAAATATAACAGTCGTCTCACTGACACGCAGATGGCGCTGCTATTTGTCAAATCTAAATGACATTTACGAAGTACCAATTATTAGATTAGTCAGAAAAAACTGACAACCATTTAAGTGAAGCTACTTTTTTATTTTCCAAAAAATTTCTTGTGTTAATTTATCATTGCTTCTTGATACAAAAAATACTGCACAATCTCAACAATGGCTTCAAAAGTGTTATCCAGACTCTGCTCGATCGAATAGAACCGTTTTTTATTGGTTTGCTGAATTTAAACGTGGTCGTACAGACACCGATGATGGTGAACGTTGTGGTTGACCAATTGAGATGAGAAAACATAAAAAAACACAAATTGCTTATATCTAATCGTAAATTGGAATTGCATGAGATTGCTGAGACCTTAAAGATATCAGAAGGTGATGTGTTTGAAATTGTGCATGAATTTAACCATGAGAAACTTATTTCAAAGTGCGTGTCACGTTTACTTACAGTCTATTAAAAACAACAACGTGTTGATGATTCAGATCAATGTTTGGACATTTTCACACGTGATAAATCAGATTTTTTGCGTCGATAAGTGACATGGATCCATCACTTCATTCCAAAATCAAAACGATCATCATCATCGTCCAAATACACAACAGTCATTTGGGAAGGTTATAGTTTCAGTACTTTGGGATATGCATGGAATATTGTTCATCCATTATGTCCAAAATGGAGAGAAAATCAATAGCAAATACTACATAGAGTTATTGAATCATTTGAATGCAAAAATCAAGAAAAAACGGCCTCATTTGTCGAAGAAGAAACCAAGAGAATGCACCGATTAACAAGTCAATGGCAAAGATTGTTAAATTAAACTTCGAATAGCTTTCTCATCCACTGTATAGTCCAGATCTGACCTACACGGAAATATCTTTAAAAATCGTTCCGATATATCGGTTTAGCGATCGAAATTTTTTGATACTTTTTATTAATAAAGATAAAATATACTATATAAAGATTCTTTAGATTATATAGGATGTCCAATACAGAGTAGAGGCGTATAAGACGGCCCAAAATATAACGATTGGAAGCATTTACTTTTTTTACTTAGTTGCATCCATGAGGAGTTATTTGACAAAAAAGTTGAGCCCAAGCACAAAAAAAAACTAATTTCTTTGCAACCTTTTGATTTTGAAGATACCAAATTTTGTATACTCTGAAAAGCGGTGAACTATTTTGGTTAATTAAGGGGTACCTAACCTTAAAATTTCACAATATTTCTATCTATCAGTTGATTGAAACATTTTGTTTTTATACCATGGATTTATGTCCTAAACTTTTCGTTATTGTTCATAAAACTTTGTCAAGAGTTGGCTACAAGTTCAACAATTTCATTGTCATTTGTCATATTTTGAGCTAAATTTTTAGATTAGGTTACCTTTAATCGACCCACAAGAATGGTTTGATCGCTATTTATCTACCATCACTTAATGCGCAGTCTTAAAATTTGGAATTTTTAATTTAAAATTGCTCCCATTCGTAATATTTTTGGCTACCGTATACGCCTCCGCTTTGTATTGATTTTTTACGGGGAACACCCTGTATAAGAGTCGATTCAGATCAAATATTTTGAGAGAATTATTAAAATGACTGTCGCTTACGATGAACGACGTCTCGTCCATAGATATAACGTTTTTATGAAAAAGAGACTGACACTTTTGTTTTTCAATCGATTTTCATATTAACATATATGTATGAGTTTCCCTAAACAAATTTATTCAACATAATATTTGTTAAGCTTGTGGCGTGAATTGTGAAGATAACGTGTTGTTTTTATTAGAAAAATAAATAAATGAAATATGTTCGGAATAAAGAAAATAATGGAAATCAACGAGAAAATATGGTTGACTAGAATCCAAAGTTATGAATTCCATATTTATACAAAAAAAAACGAGTTGAATAAAACTTTACACCAACATTTACGTTTTCAATGTCGCGCGTTTAGCTGAAAATAAAGTAAAATCTAATCCCTTAATTTACCTGTTTTCAACTAAGTTCTCCACCAATCAACTTCAAATTAATTCCAGCAGGAAAAATCTTCTTGGCGGGAATCGTCACATCTTCATTTCTATCGAGTGAGCTGTAAATAATTGGTTCGTATTTCAAATGTGCGCTTTAAACCTGACAATAACGGATCTCTTAGTTTGCCCAATATACTACTATACTTGAGCTAATTTCATATATATGCAACTTTTTTCCAAATTTGGTATTTTATTCTTTGGATGTCCAACAGTTGTTTTAATATATACTTATAGTTGGATTTATAAACCTATTTGAGGCCCACTTTGCTAAATATTCCTTCCAATACTTTTTTATAAAGACGATTGAAAGGTATCAGCCCACTTAATAATTTAATAGTCAAGGAATGAATGTGAAGCTTCTTGTTAAGAAGTTTTTCCTCGCTGGAAAAATTAAGGTGTATTGATGGAGAAGTCATTAGTTTACCTCAGTCTCTGAAGAGGATAACTTGGTTATCGAAACGTGTTGGTGTAGTGGAGGTGCAAACAGTGTATTCAGTACTGAAATTCATGATTAAACCTGCTTAGTTCACGATAAATATCGTCCACATAGATGGAGAATGTCAGCAAAGAATTGAAAATACAAGGATTGCTACTTAAGTTTTTAGATAGAAAATTAAAACCGAACGCTTATGAGTAGAAATGACTTCATTCTTTTTCAAGATATTTTGTATTAGAATCAAAAACTCTTCCATGAGTTTTATTTAATCAATTTTCGAAGCATTTTTTTCCATTCGGATTGAGGTAGCACCAAAACATGTGATTTGAACGCATCAACCGTTCGTTATTTTTGATATGCGGGAATCTTTCGGTACCAAATTAGGACTATACGGTGGATAATCCATCAATTAGATGTTTTGACTGTTCAAAAACGTTTTTGTTTGAACTGATATGTACAAATCCACAGAATTGATCATTATATGTTGCTTTAACGGAAAAGTGGTCATATATACAGTTATTCTGAACAAACAGGCGGCCATTTGCTTCGAAGTGCTTCGTGTGTGAACTAGTTTTGCTTTTTGAAAGACACATACAGTAGATGTTTGTCTCTTGAAGCATTCCGATTGAATTCTTTGCAAATGTACGTTCAAAATTGAATGTATGCAATTGGAACTAATACCCAAGTATTCATCAATCTCACGGTAAGTCACATGAGGATATTTTAAGATAAGTTTACGTACAACATCGATATTTTCTGTTGTGCAACAACAGATTTTGGAACACTGTAACGAAATACATCCTGTAGCAAATTGCTAACAAAATTGAATTCGGAAAACTCGCGACCCTCTAATAATACACATGATTTTCTCATTTTTCAACCTTGAAAACAGAATTTATCATGATTTTTCGACGAAAAGTATGAACCAAGACATAGTTATAACATGTCCTACTGTACCTGAGTGTTTGAACCACCTATCCCCTATACTTTTAACAAAAAAATTTCGAGAATGAATAAAAATTCAAAATCATACGACTTGTAGATCTTGACATAACCCCTAAATAGTTTTTAATACACCCGGACAGCTTGAAAATCAAGTGGTAAATATCACATTTATTTGTATCTATAGCTATTTTGGTATATTGGACACACCTCAAACTCCATCGGAATGTAATCTATATTATCGGCGTGGTTTGCAGTTGGAAATGATGATGACGCCCAATACAGTTGCTGTGGTATAATTAACTACAAGAACCAAATAACAGCGCTGTTTGGTGTTGTCTTTATTTCAGTTTAGAGAGGTTGCTACGCCGCTCTAATTTGACGCAAGAACGTCGAAACTAGTCAGCGTATACAACCCTTGCAATTGCGAGCTATCAAGAATGTTAATAATGACAAAAAGATCGATGAACATCACGTTCTTCAGAAGAGATGTAAGTCAATATTCCTCCAAGGACAGTAGTTTGATTTTTGTTTAAAATTTTTGTTTTCTTAGAGCGTTAAGTGCTGTTTAAACTCGCCAAATCTCTCTTCTTTGATAACTCTCAATAGAACGATTGGTGTTGAGAAATCTACGATTTAAAAACTAATCTTATTTTGCCATCAATACTTTCACATAAATGTTTGTTTGTAAATGATTCAATTTTACATAATCGCACTGCGACTAGAATAAACTGTTAAAAATACATATCTTGGACCTCTATACTATATGAAAAAACCTGAAATCGAATTTTCAATGACACTTATTGGTATGAGAGACTTAGAATTGGAATAAGACAAAAATTTCTAGCTTTTATTGGCAAATATGAACTTATAGAAAAATTCTAGTGATACGACTATGTAATACTTCAACACACAGAGCTTTTGGTCTATCCAAACTTCTCTCTATTGTATTATACAACTTGTGATTATAAAAAACCAATAAAAAACCGAAAAATTTGGAAAATATTGAGATTATTCTGTACTAAGTTTTGAAATTAGGTTTTACTTTTCACTCGTACATAAGTAGTTGCAAAGCAGTTTCGTAAAGAAAACCATGAAAATGAAAGGCTTATTTATAAAAAAAATGTGAAACTCACTGTGTATTTCTCATGATTGAACATCAAAGGAAAATTATGATGGATTTCAACTTTGATTAATAAATTGCGGTACAAAAAGAGCAGAAAATCTAGGTGGGGTAGAGCGAAATCGATTTGAATTTAAACTATACTCACATTAAGCGTTTATCAAAAATAAATTATGTAATATAAATCTATAATTCAATCTTCAAGTCAAGTTTTAGTCGTCGAAAAACATCCCGACTGTTCCTCGACCTAATATCATTTACTACGAAACATTACAAGCTTTTTAAACAGTTTTAGTTCCAATCTGAAACCCAAATCTGAATGAATTGTTCACATTATTTCTAAAGCTACTATTGAAAACGTTGTGAGTGTTCGGAATCATCGACAAGCACTGAATTGACTCTTCTATCAACCATCAGGATATCAAGTCCATTATTTGTCACCTGTCTATCGTAGGAGAGTCATTTTCCAGCAGGTAATTGTAATAATGTGTATAAGTATCCTGAAGAAGCGAATTCTTTTTACAAAACTCCTTATTTGGTAAGCAAATCGTCGTTCTGTTAAATGCTGCAATTCTGGGTATCTCTCCACAAAATCACGATGACTGGTCATATTTGTCTCCATATTGGTTGCTTTAAAGTAACAGTACATAATGAAGGAATCAACTCATTGGCCCAATTCATGCGCTTCTTAGACAATTCGGCTTTCGTGGTGATAGACACAGCAAGAGCCTGTGGAGTTGAGCTAGTGATTTCTTCTTCCATGGTAAACCTACTGATTAACGTACTTGATCAATTTCTGCTGGTGTTTGTTAAGAATGTTTGGTTTTGCTACGTCGACGAAAAGAACTAAATTGACTCTTCTATCAATCACCACGATGGCAGGTCTGTAATGGACCTTTCGAGTTTAAAATTGTCATTTTAGAGCTCCTTCTGATGCTCGAATCGAATTGAGAAGACCGAACTTGTTGACCAGTTTCTGGTGGATGATATTTGAGCATCATGGAAGGGAAAACAGCTGATCATGGAAGGAAAGATAGAAGGCAGGCGCGGCCTGGGTAGAAAAAAATTTTCATGGTTGAAAAACCTTCGAGATTGGTTCCATGTACGTGCTTAAAACTAATACGCATGACTGAAGATCGTGAAGAATTCCAAAGGATAATTCCCAACCTTTATTAGAATTAAGCAGGCAGTGGAAGAAGCAGAAGATATTTGATCACTTGGTTATGCCGATAGTCAATATTAGCTAACACACTACAAGCAGATGTTATACGTTGGATGGTCTCTGATGTTTGTTGGCACTTTCTGCATTTGTCAGATTGGGCGTTCGGATCCTTAATAACATTTTTCTTGTAGTTATTCATGTTAATAACTCCATCCTGGATAGACATCATGAAGCTTTCGATCTCTGGAGAGAGATTTCCGCTATTGAACCATCTGTTTGGAGCTTCCTTGTCAACATACGGCTGGTTGAGTTCGTGTAGTGCCTTTCGTGTCCACTGTTCCAGCTTCTCTCCTAGATTTGAGTCAGATTCTGTTGAGATTTCCGATTTAGTATGAAAGAATTCACGTAGTTTTATTACCTATCGAGAGAGCAGGTTAAGAAGGTCGATCAAACCTCTTCCAGCCTCTTTTCGTTTTAATTTCGTTCTAATAGTTTAAAACTTCGGTTGGTGGCTGTAGTTCTTCGTTGTCATTGTTCGTATCAATTTCTGAACACCCTCTAGCTCTGTTTTCGTCCAAAAGAGTACGTGGCATAGGTGTTGATTGCATGGACTAAGTTGTCTGCATTTAATTCGGATTTCATAAGTAACTTCACTCTTTTGGTGTATTGATGCTGGATTCTAGGTTTTTCCTGCTTTTAGTCTAGCCTAGGTATTTATAGGTTTCCCCGTTTTTCTATATATTTAGAGTTTTCCACATGATAGTCTAAATTTCAAATTATACCAAGAAGATGATTGATTTGAAGCTCATTCACTGCGTATTGATATACTTGATATCATCCATATGGGGAAGATTAGAGATAATTGGTGCTTCTGATTGCTCTAATCATTGAGCAGGGTAGATAAAGGATTAATTGCAAGGCAAAACCACAACGGACTCAAATCATCCTGGTTTATTTCTCTACGAATGGATATTTCGTCATTACTGAGGGAATTTGGGCTGACTTGAAAGGAAACTCACAATAGTTGGGTAGATTCTGTAAATCTGCAAGATCTCCACAAACCAGGAATGAAGTACATTATCAAACGCTTTCTTGTAATCTACGAAAGCAGTATGTATATTTCGTGGATTTCCTCTACTATTTTCCTCGACGTGCCTTTAAATTCTATAAGTTATACAAGTTGTAATTGGTTAGGCACGTAATAATTCTGTACATTATTATCATTATTAATATTATCATCATTATTTTCAACTTAACCCTTATGCTAAAGTTGATTTGATTTTATGGTCATGTCTGCTTTTGGTTCAATATTTCTCAATTTCTTCTGGAATTTGTGCACTCCATTGTTCTTTCTTTATCGATTTTATTGTTTGTTTTAGTTGTTGTTTTAATATCTTTACTATTTTTGCTTCTGGTATCACCGGATTATTCTCTTCTATTAGTTCTTCTTGTATCACGTCTTCTTCATGAATTATTATTATTATTATTATCATTATCTGTATTACTGGTATTTCCATAGAAATATTTTTTTTCGTTTTTTCTTTTTGAAAGTTCGCAATGCTTTGATTGAATCCAATTTTTTTAATAAATCTGTAGTAAATGGAAAAGGAAATTGACGAAAGATATATATATATATATATATATATATATATATATATATATATATATATATATATATATATATATATATATATATATATATACACGAATTCTCTTTTGTGAGGTTTTTTTCTCGGGAATTAGCTAACGATTAAATGAATAGTGATTTATTGAGGAAAATTTTATTAAATTGCCACAAAATGAATGTATAGTATCGATTATTAAAGAAATGCGGTTCCGATAATAAGAATTGTCTTCACCTGTCTTTAATGCTGAAAATAACTAGAAAGGAATTTATATATTTAGCTTTTTTTTAAAATTTGCTGAAAAATAGATCTATAAGGTCTGAAATTCAACTAATAGTTTTTGATAAAACTTTGGATGTAGGTTTCGTGAAGTATATGATCGAAAATGAGGAAAATCACTCTGTAGAATTTCAAGAAAATAGTTTTTCAAGTCATCCATAATTATATTTTATATCAAATAATGGAAGTTTAATCTAAGGTAATCTTCAAAAACAATAATTTTTGCTAATGTTATAAAGGTACAATTCATAAAAATCTAACAAGAAATATCCGGTTGATAAGAAGACACCCAATTTATCCAATCTGGTTGTTATATGAATATTTTAATAAATTCATTATAGGTTTGTTGTTTATAATCACGAAAAAAAAAATGGAATGCAACATTTCATCGATCTATTATGTGTCCTTTCGCATGACAAGGCAAGGACAGTAAATCACGTGGGAAGTTAATTATATTTGACAGGCAAGGCTCATCGATGTGGAAACTACAATGCAGACATATTGCTTCTTGCTCCAGTTAACCAGATCCTGTTAGCTGCCGTTTTTTTACTTCTTGGTAATATTTTTTATCAGTTTTCAACAGGAGCTTCGATATTCTCTGCAAGTAATTTGGAGAACGCGAAAAAATTATATTGAATAAACTTTTTGTAGAAAATAATTATTGAATTGCAGTAACAGAGACCTTAATTGAAATATGAATTTGTTAAAATATACCAAAAATTAGAAGTATTCAAAAGAAATTATCGATTTTACGTAACCAAAAACATAGGGCATCAAAATTTTGAATTGGTAGATTCTGAAAGATTCTACACAGCGAATCTCAAAGTTTTTATTTCTCTTGATACACACTTGGACTATTTGAAACTAAAAAAATCTCTAGAAGAAAATTCAGTAGCAGAAAACTTATTTAAAATATGAATTTGCTAAAATATACAAAAAATTAGAAAAATTTAGAAGAAATTATCGATTTTACGTAACCAAATACAAATAGCATCAAATTTTTTGCATTAATAGATTCTGAGAGATTTTACAAAGGAAATCTTCAAGTTTTTTTATACACACTTGGACAGAATTTCAAAGGTTATGTTAAATTAGCTTAGGTTATATTATGTTAAGTTACGTTTCGTTAGTTTCGGTTAGATTAGGTTAATTTTGTTAATGTTAGGTTAGGTTAAGTGATGTGAGGCTAGATTAAGTTAGATTAGATTAGGTTATATTAGATTAGGCTAGGTAAGGTTAATTTGTTTCAGGTAAGTTTAGGTTATTAAAATAAAGTAACAGAATATGAATTTATAAAATTGTCCTGTGTTTTGTAATGTGTTCAGAATGTAGAATATTCCTTATTGAAATACACTGTAAATATATATGTCAATTTCATTTTTTCATTACATAATCAAAATTCCGAGCTGCAAAATCGAAATTTTCATGACAACTACGATCACGAATTGGCACATTGTAATAAAAGTTATTACAATTAAGGGGGTATTAAGGGTATTAAAATTTCTAATTGGCGTACGCCCCTTTTAATATAACTCTCCAAGTAAGAGATAGGGGAGAGTGGGAACCTTGTTATGGTAAACTGTCTTCAAGTTCGGTTCTGCTAAGGTGATTTTTCCAAATTTGAAGTTATTTGAAAGAGAGACAATTTCATTAGCAGCGTGAAATTCAATTAAAAGTTTCAGTAGATTTTTAAAAATTAGACTAAATCAACATTGAAATAGCGCAAACCGCATATCAATATCTTTTTTCTGTCACGAGATATTTTGAGAAATGTGTAAACGGAGAATTTTTCTTCATTTAAACTGGGAGCAAATGTAAGCAACCCCTGATTTAATCCTACACTTAATTTAAAAGATTTTCTCGAGTTAATCTGAGTGGATCAAAGTAAGAATAAGAAATTTTTTCATTAGGAGGAACTTGATTATTTACAAAGTGGAATTCGCTAATGAATTATTCATTTGTGCAGATACTGAAAGAAATAAAATGAATTTTCTTTCTAATAGAACGTTTTCAATGTCATACCTTCGAATCAAACATTTCAAAAGTGCTATTCAATAGCAGCAATTCGTAATTAAGGAAAATTGAATTAAATAAATGAACGTACGCCAAATCAAGCTGGACCGGAGAAAACAGCTTTCGAAAACTACGGATAATACAAGAAAACTTCCATTGAACAAGTTCATGTACACAAGGTACTCATGAGGTGATAGTCGATGTGAAAATTTAGAGGATAACCTCACAAAACCTTCCGGATAAAATTGTTTCGTTTGCTTAAAAAAATTTTTCTGATACGTTTTCGATTATATGACATCCCTGCTCAAATTGGTTATAGACGATGCCATAGTAGAAAAAAAACTTCATTTTCGACTCGATGGCATGTAAACTGCCGGAGTTTTAGCTCATGTTGAGCGTCTGGTGTACCAGGTACTCTTAAGATGATCCCAAAGGGGAGAATTTGGAAGACATACATCAATTCCCTTTTTGCTTACACTAGATTGATATAATTGATTATTCTGTCATGTACTTTTCATCTGTGATATTCTGGTAGCATTTACATCCGTTACAACTTTTAAATCTATCAAATTATTACAATATTATCCACTGATAAATACCTGTCCTATTCCAATATGTTGTCGAAGCTAAAGTTTGATAAACGCGTCGGGTATTTCCTGGAAAATCTGCTTATCTCTTTGCGACATTTACATCATGTTTTTATAGATACAATTTCTAAAAAATATTTTTGTGTGTTATGAAATGAAAATTCTGGATACTATATAAAACGAAGCTCTATCCGTGGCAGTCAGTATATAATTTTATGTCTTAGTTAACTTTTTTTTTGGTTTCGAACATACAACGTTTCAACAGGTATGAAAATTGATTATAATAAACTTAATTAATATATTATTGAGCTCAATTTTTTTATCTACACGAACAACATTTAATCTAAAATAGTTATTGACACGCAGCTTGACACGAATACGTTTCAGTCGTGATAATTTATAGTAATTGAATTAAGGGGAGTGTGGAATTAATAATTTTTGTAATAAATACAAATAATGGTTTGAGATGTTGATTAAATTATTCATATAATACGACGACGTATATATATATATATATATATATATATATATATATATATATATGTGTGTGTGTGTGTGTGTGTGTGTGTGTGTGTGTATGTGTGTGTGTGTGTGTGTAAAGTAAACTACGAAATGTTTCAATAATTTTCTACATAATTTCAAAAATTTTGTAGGTACTTGTTATAGCATGTATCCTTTCTTCCTACAAGGTTTGCAGACAATCCCTGGTTCAATAGGGCTTAAAGTAAACTTCTATGACTCTCTGTTCATTGAAAACAAACAAGAAGATGTCTAAGAAGTAAAGTGGAGACACGTAACGACTTTATGCACTTTTATTTGCATCTTAAAGTCATCTTCATCAATATACGGCGTGTACAGATTCAGAGAACAAATTTATTGTACGAGGATGATCCTAGAAGTACCTGGCCCTAAAAAGAAAACACGTGATATCTTTTTAGCTCCATATTTTTTTCCCAGCCATCAACTATCGACATCACCTGTGTAAAGTAAACTACGAAATGTTTCAATAATTTTCTACATAACTTCAAAAATTTTGTAGGTACTATCGACATCACCTCTTATTATTTGAAAATCTTCTACCACTGGGCCATTTTTTCACGTCTGGGAAAAAAATTTCCCTGAAACGTTGCAATAATAATCGCCGTTGGTAGTTTTTCCGTTTTCAAGATAGTCAATGGAAGTTATCCTACGATCAAACGAAAAAACTGACCCCATGACATTACCTGTATATGGAATGATCTTTTCCTCCTTTGGAGCTGGTTTTCCCTTTTCAGTCTTTTGTTTCGGCATGTAACAAGGAAATGGGGGTCAGTTGAATATGATTTACGGATGAGGAAGAGGTTGAGGGCTTCTTAGTCATATACAAGTATGTCAGACTTTGTCAAAAGCCTTGTTAACATCTAAGAACGCAGCAGAGGATAACTTTTCTTCTTCCCCGTTGTACCTATTCGACAATGACGTGCTCCTCTTGAACACCAGTGGTTATTTGGGATGATTGTTTCTAGTTTAGTTTTTATTACCTTTTCTGGTATTTTAGATAAGATACGGAGCAAGCTTTCTGGTTTATAAGAAGTTACATCTTCGGTTAGTTTACCCGGTTTGGAGATTAAGATTACCCGTGCCATTTCCATTGGATTTGTTTTCTGGAATTTAATGGTTATCTGGATATGATTGTTTCTAATTTAGTGTTTAGTATCTTTTCTGGTATTTTAGATAAGATACGGAGCAAGCTTTCTGGTTTATAAGAAGTTACATCTTCGGTTAGTTTACCAGGATTAGTTTGAGGAGGCCTTTGGCATTTATCAAGCCATACCCTGATGATTTCTTGAGATTGAGATTCTTAATTTCTTTCTAGATATTTTTGTAAGTGGTAGTTCTGATAGGTTGTTTTAGTTATTTTTGGTGTCCATCTATTTGATTAGAAGACATTTTTCAGATGGTCAGCAAAAGCATTTACCATTGAAGTTATTTATGAGACGCTTAATTCTATTTTAGCATAACTATATCCACCATTAGTTCTAATCAAAAGTATCTGTATCATATCCATGAAAAAAGTTAAAAAGTTTATCGAGTGAATCATGAAATACCTACTCTTTTAAAAAAAACTTTTAGTAATCGATTTTTAAAATGAAATATATATAAATCTGTTCTCGGCCTAAACTCTAAATACCCCTTTGATCGTCATCGTTTTCAATATATCATTGTCAAGTATGAAAATATAAAACGCTCTGACCCGTGGACGTTAACTCTTTTGATTAATAATTAAATTTTTCCCAGTGCTTAATAATTAATTTGCTTCACAGTAAGCTTACGTATAGTTTGATCGATGGATATACCATTAATTTTTTGCTTCTGTATAAATATGGAAATATTTATAGCTGAAGAACTTTCAATATTACCGAAATTCGAAATAGAAATGACAGAAAATTTTGTTAAAAGCGTACGTATATAAAAATAAAGCAACAGTGTACATATACAGAGTCTCCAAATAAGATAATTCTTGGTTAAAACGTACTAGACACGAACTTCAATGTAGATTATGAATTGATTGCTCTCCAACAAGTCCGCAACTACGCTTATGGTGGGTCCACACGATACAGACTTCCATAAAATTCCAAGTAAGTACCCATGTAAGTGTCTGCGTATTTATCGTAGCTAAGAAATTTAAATTGTACTTTCCAAATTTTTTATTCCGATTTCATGATCTGTACAAATATCTGTACGAATAAAAGTCTGTATCGTGTGAACCCACCATTAGAGAAAACACTCCCCATCTCTGCTTTCTAATGAAAGTTATTTCGATGGGGTATTTGTGTCCCACTTCCAAAGGTGTTAGTACTACTCTTTGGAGTTTAATGTAGTTTTTGGTCATATGGCTCCGAATCTATTTTTGTTTTTAAGTCTAAAACGTCTATTTAGCAAGACTTCATCTGGTTCTTCAACCATTTGCTCGGTTCGTAATTGATATGGTACCTTATAGGGCCCAAATTCCAAGTATGGGGTAGTTACCTCTTTTTTGGCAGCTTCTTTATTGTCTTTTTGATCACTTTGTATTTTAATAGACGACAGTATTTTAAAATCACATTTATTTTTGGTACAAATATATTTTTACCATACCAAGTTTTTCACAGAAGTACCTGATCTAACAGAGAGTCATTAACTGTTCACTCTTTGAGCCATTTTTTCAAGAAAACAGATAATTATCCGAGGAGGCTAAATCTGGTGAATAGGATGTATTGATGCATCAATTTTGGGCATTGCAATAGCTGATGTGTTAGCTGGTGCATTTACTTGTTGAAACAACACTTTCTCCTCAACCAAATGTGACCGTTTTGCTTGATTTTTCGTTCCAACGTCGTATAATACTTTCGTTGGTAGTTTTTTCTTTTTCGAGATGTCGTCAATGGAAATTATCCGATTCTAACTTTTCAGTCCATTGTTTTGATTGTTCTTTTGTTTTTTTTTGTGAATTGATGGACCCACGTTCCATCTGTTGTTATGAAACGGTGCAAAAATTCGTCTGTGAAACATTGCCAAACACATTAACAGACAATGTATCGCATTTTTTGAAATGCTTACTATACCTGCTAGCTCACGCCAGTAAACATCTCATTTGGTCGACCAAGTAGTAGAGTAGAGCAGAATCTAGTTTTATATTAGTTGAGCTAAGGCATTTCAAATAAAAATATTTAACGATCACCAATTTTTTCCAGGTTTACAAATTCACTGAAAAAGTTTAACTAACCTAACCAAACAAATACTAAACAACGAAGGAACAGTCTTACCTAGAGTATCTAGTTCAGCTTTTATATTGGTTGGGCTGAGGCATTTCAAATAAAAGTATTGTATCACATAACGAAGACCAATTCTTTCCATTTTTACAAATTCACTATTGATAGCTACCAAACAAATACTCAACAACGTGGCGTCTTCAAACTTGAAACATATCTTGCATAGATTCTATACTTTCGAATACAGTGTTATTTTTCAAGCAACTGCCGCCATCTCTAGGTCAGATGAGGTACTTCTGGCATCACCCTCTTATTTAACGGCTTGGTAAAAGAAAATTTATAACTTAAACTAGATTCCATTAAATGTTTTCAAACGTAGTAAATTGTTGAATTTCTTTTATGGTTTTTCAAACTTTTATAATACATTTTCTCTAGCCCAAATTCAAAAAGCGCGGAATTTTGAGTTTCATATAATATTTACTTATTTTTACTTTACTAATTATACTTTTCACGATTTGTCCTTAGCTCCTCTAATTTTCGTGATTCCTTAACCTTCTTAGGTATCCTCCATTAGGTCTTTCCGGCCCCCAATATCTTTTTCAAGATTTTTCTCCTCAATATTCGAAAATACTATCCCTCATTTTCCCACGGGAACATGTTTCGTCTCTATTAGTCGCTCTAATTTACTCAGCTACTTGTTGTTTTAATATTCACCTCCAACTGCACTTTCTAAGAAATGACAGGTCATCAGCGCATTAGTCCTTTTATTGCAACATTGAAAAGAGTCGTTGAAAGATCCTTGCTCTGCCTATAACCTTTTTGTACTGTAACGACGTTGGTTAGCCCGTTCTCTCTTCAAAATTCCAGCCTTAGAGTTATTCAAAGTCATTTCCTTCAATTTAATAAGCGTTGAGATGATTTCTCGTCTATTCTTTTCTTTTTTAGTACTAAATCTATTGTTCATCTCCTAGCTTTGAATCCTTGATGATAGTCTTCGAGTTTATCTTCAATGTTTATTTCTTTCGTTATTTATTTCGTTAATAATATCATCTAGTTTTTCCTAGTGCTTTCTTCTATGTTTGGATGTCCAATAACTTCGATAGCTACTTCATATGTTTTTCTTTCTAGTCCTGGATAAGGCTCTATTGGGGGTAATTTCTGCTCTGGTGTAGTTGAAAAATACACATGTTTAGTACAAAATTATTACAAAAACCAGATTCTGTTTGAGAAATATGTGAAGGTGTATTTCCGAATTGAAAATTCGGAAAGTTATAGTATACAAAATGAAAATAAAACTATAATGTTATCTTAGCCTCCTCAGTAGATACCGATTTATATTTTGAAAATATGAAATATATAAAAAAGAAAAATATTTCTGTGAAAAGAAACAATCTAAAACATGGATAATATCGAAATTCAATTTACATGTTGAAAGAGAGCCCAAAAAGTCCCTACAAACATTCTAATACATTTTAAACAATGTACCTTTTGAACGAAGAGATTTTTTTATATAAATTAAATTTCTAAAAGAAACTTTTTTTTAATAATGGCAAAGTAAAAAGGACCTCCATATGAAACCTGTAGCGAGATTGTTCTGAGCAAAAAGAAACTTAATTCAATTGAGCATTCAATTCTTCTCAGAAAAAGACTAAATTAATATCATGGATATATCTTGAATTTAAAAATTTGACGAGAGCGATTTGAAATTATGGTAGGCGCGATTTGTCAATTTTTTTTAATTATTTCTTGATAAATAATAAAATAAGATGAATCGTTATATTGTAAATCAACTATTTGAGATCAAGTCAACAAGACAGATCCACAAAAACAAGTCAATTAATGAAATCAATCGTGTAGTAAAAAAAAATTATATCAATTATCTATTTTTTCAAAATCCAGTTTATTTAACGATCTGTGCCTCCTGGTATCGAGGATTTACATCGAGAACACTATTTTTCGACTAAACAAAATCGTGTAGAACCTGGAAGGTAATTCGGTTAGTTTGGAACGCTTCAATCAGCGCAGTTCGCCCCGGGTTTACCAGCAAATAAAATCGGAACGGCTACTATGATCCTTAACAGTTTATTTTGAAATGATCTCGCTATTTCTATTAATCCAGTACATTAGTTACAACTTGAACTCACGATCTTTTCCTCTATGAAATATATGCTTCTTCTAAGTAAAACTTCTGTCCAGATGTATGCTTAAGTTTTTAGTAAAGTCTCTACTAGTTGTTTGTTATTTATGAGGTGGACATTTCCCCTGGAGCCACGAAATCTTGCCCAACATCTGCACCTCTCCACCTAGTACTGGAAAGCGTGATAAAAAACATCGATTAGAATGTTCAGATATGGAAAATCCGTTTCTAAATAATGTCCAGCCCTGGGACATGCTTCAGGACGTTGTATCGAAAAGTTTAGCTTCGACATCGATGCTCATGTTGTAGCAGTTGAAAGGACGATAATATCCCGAGAAAAAAATTTGTTTTCTAGTATAACAACGTATCCGTATTCCTGAGTCCTTGTGATTGTAGTTTAATAGTAAAAATTGCTGCTAGATTGGAAATACATACCCCCCTGACAATCTGATTAAATCCGCATTATAAATTGACGTTTTTTTCACTTATTTTCATAGCTAGTTTTAGAATTTCCTATTAAAAATCGAGTCGATGCGAAACTACAAACATGATGAGACGGCATCGCTTTGAGAATATAGAAAATTAACCAATCTCTTCGAAATTTTATTATTCTCACCCCGAAGCAACACTCTAAATGGATAGGAAAATCGAGAATGGCCCTTTTCAACTAAATTAAATGAAACTCGACCTTTGGTCGGTAAAGAAGAAAGAGGTTTAGTAAATAGCTTGCCATCAACTAAACGAACATCAAATAACGGAGATTGATAAAAAGATTTAGTTCCCAAACACCCGAATGGAATTTGAATAGCAGTGAGTTAATGGAATGGAGATACTTTTTTCCTATTGAAATATCATGGGAAATTAACAGCTTTTGGTGAATGGAACTTTTATTATTCTCGACTTAAGTATCGTCTTTTAATATCTTATTTGAATACGCAATAAATTCAAATAAAAAACTACGAAATGGAAAAAAAACACTAGTGATTATCTATTTTGTGAAAATATTCAGAGAAAATTCTTTTGTGGAAATCTATTTTCTACTATTTATTGAAAATTCTTCCAAATAGTATTGGGATACCAGGGTATTTTAGATGATGGATAGATTATGTCATCTCAAAAATGTATTTTTCTCATTAAACCTTAGATCTTAGGCTTGTACTTTTTTGAAATCTGGAAGTCTACGACTCGAGGTTTTAATTCACTGCTTAGTTTTGTTTCCATAACCATCCTGTTCTAATAAGCATAATTCAAGTGTCATTTTCATGTTGAATTTCGGTATTCATCCGATTATGGTAGACCTCGTTCTAAATAATTGATTATCATAACAACTATACGTGGGTTGCTTATTAAGTTTTGAGATAGACAAATACCCGTAAAAACAAATATTTATAATTAGATATGGGTTTATTGTTTATATTCTCCATTAAGAACACTATTTCATGCGTTTGAACAAATTTTTTCCAATTCCGATTGAGGTACCTCCAAAATATGCGATTCGAAAGCATCTTCAGGTGTATAAAAACGTTGATCTCGCAATTTCTCAATTTTTCATGCGTTTGAACTAATTTTGTCCAATTCCGATTGGGGTACCTCCAAAATATGTGATTTGGAAGCATCTTCAGGTGTATAAAAACGTTGACCTCGCAATTTCTCAATTTTTCATGCGTTTGAACTAATTTTGTCCAATTCCGATTGGGGTACCACCAAAATATGCGATTCGAAAGCATCTTCAGGTGTATAAAAACGTTGACCTCGCAATTTCTCACTTTTACATGCTTTGGACCAAATGTTTCCAATTCCGATTGGGGTACCACCAAAATATGCGATTCGAAAGCATCTTCAGGTGTATAAAAACGTTGACCTCGCAATTTCTCACTTTTACATGCGTTTGAAACAAATGTTTCCAATTCCGATTGGGGTACCTCCAAAATATGTGATTCGAAAGCATCTTCAGGTGTATAAAAACGTTGACCTCGCAATTTCTCAATTTTTCATGCGTTTGAACTAATTTTGTCCAATTCCGATTGGGGTACCTACAAAATATGCGATTCGAAAGCATCTTCAGGTGTATAAAAACGTTGACCTCGCAATTTCTCACTTTTACATGCGTTTGAACCAAATGTTTCCAATTCCGATTGGGGTACCTCCAAAATATGTGATTCGAAAGCATCTTCAGGTGTATAAAAACGTTGACCTCGCAATTTCTCACTTTTACATGCGTTTGAACCAAATGTTTCCAATTCCGATTGAGGTACCTCCAAAATATGCGATTCGAAAGCATCTTCAGGTGTATAAAAACGTTGATCTCGCAATTTCTCAATTTTTCATGCGTTTGAACTAATTTTGTCCAATTCCGATTGGGGTACCTCCAAAATATGTGATTTGGAAGCATCTTCAGGTGTATAAAAACGTTGACCTCGCAATTTCTCAATTTTTCATGCGTTTGAACTAATTTTGTCCAATTCCGATTGGGGTACCACCAAAATATGCGATTCGAAAGCATCTTCAGGTGTATAAAAACGTTGACCTCGCAATTTCTCACTTTTACATGCTTTGGACCAAATGTTTCCAATTCCGATTGGGGTACCACCAAAATATGCGATTCGAAAGCATCTTCAGGTGTATAAAAACGTTGACCTCGCAATTTCTCACTTTTACATGCTTTGGACCAAATGTTTCCAATTCCGATTGGGGTACCACCAAAATATGCGATTCGAAAGCATCTTCAGGTGTATAAAAACGTTGACCTCGCAATTTCTCAATTTTTCATGCGTTTGAACTAATTTTGTCCAATTCCGATTGGGGTACCTACAAAATATGCGATTCGAAAGCATCTTCAGGTGTATAAAAACGTTGACCTCGCAATTTCTCACTTTTACATGCGTTTGAACCAAATGTTTCCAATTCCGATTGGGGTACCTCCAAAATATGTGATTCGAAAGCATCTTCAGGTGTATAAAAACGTTGACCTCGCAATTTCTCAATTTTTCATGCGTTTGAACTAATTTTGTCCAATTCCGATTGGGGTTCCTCCAAAATATGTGATTTGAAAGCATCTTCAGGTGTATAAAAACGTTGACCTCGCAATTTCTCACTTTTACATGCTTTGGACCAAATGTTTCCAATTCCGATTGGGGTACCACCAAAATATGCGATTCGAAAGCATCTTCAGGTGTATAAAAACGTTGACCTCGCAATTTCTCACTTTTACATGCGTTTGAACCAAATGTTTCCAATTCCGATTGGGGTACCTCCAAAATATGTGATTCGAAAGCATCTTCAGGTGTATAAAAACGTTGACCTCGCAATTTCTCAATTTTTCATGCGTTTGAACTAATTTTGTCCAATTCCGATTGGGGTTCCTCCAAAATATGTGATTTGAAAGCATCTTCAGGTGTATAAAAACGTTGACCTCGCAATTTCTCACTTTTACATGCGTTTGAACCAAATGTTTCCAATTCCGATTGGGGTACCTCCAAAATATGTGATTCGAAAGCATCTTCAGGTGTATAAAAACGTTGACCTCGCAATTTCTCACTTTTACATGCGTTTGAACCAAATGTTTCCAATTCCGATTGGGGTACCTCCAAAATATGTGATTTGAAAGCATCTTCAGGTGTATAAAAACGTTGATTGAACCAAATGTTTCCAATTCTGAATGTGATCTAAATTTCATTTTGGCTTGTTGATATAAGCATTAAAAAATAAAAAAATATTTTCCTCCAACTTGTAAAATTTTTTACATAAAAATTAATAACTCAAAAAGTATGCAAAGTATTTTGCCACATACAGAAAGTTTTAACTCGTCGTGGAACACCCTGCATATCGAAATTTATTGAAATCACAATATCAAAAATGTTATCAGTGTCTGAAAATTTATTTTTCTGTCAAATCTCCCTCGTATTTTCCGTCGTATGATTTTGCGGTTTCTCAGGAAACTGTTTACGTTCATCGGCTAAATGGCCGACGACAGGGAATAATGCAACCCCAGCTGTATCCGCCTTTCTCCCTCTTAATCTAATTGTCCCATCAAACAAAACACTTTCAGCAACTACTCCGTAGAATTACTGTGTTTTCAGAGCTAACAAATCCAAAATAATGGAAATACTTTCGAAAAATTATCAAAAACTAAGAAAAAGGTATCAAAATCTGATTTTCTTAAGTGCTTTAAACACTTATTTAGCTATTTTTGTTTTTAATAAAAAGCACAAAGTATTTTTGTATATTTTCATCTCTTTTGCAGCAATTTTGATCCATTCAGCGTTCAAAATGTACCTCGACTGATTTTCCTTAAAATATAGAGCAGAGAGCTTGCAGCAAAAAATTCAAATATTCAGAATTTTTACATTTCAATGTATAGTTTAGAAATATTTTAGTTTTTTTAAAATTTTAAGAAAATAAGACACTTTTATTAAATAAAATTTGGACTTTGGACTTTGTATTATTGCTCCAAAAGAATTATATTTTTTTCGTCATTTGGGATATGATATTACGTCAAAATATATTCGTAAACTATTTAAAAAATCCTTAAGGCTTCTCCTTCCATATGATGCTAGAGTATCCTCCAATCCTCTTCTCTCATATCTCACCATATTCTTCTGTACTAATTCACAACCCTTTACGCCCTCGGGCCATTATAATCCGGCCCGCGACATGATTTCCAATAAACCCTACAAAAACACGCATCGTTGCCGTTCACGACGATTTTGCCGACCAATACGTTGAATGAGGAAGCACCTAAGTACTTACCACCTGTCCTGTAAACGTGACTAACATCGTGACATGTGGTCTGAGTTTGATTTTTGCAGAGAAAACCTCGCGTAGGTCGATTGTTCTCAAAGTCAGTGTAGTAGTTTTTAATATGTTTTCAAGGTCAGTTACGTGTTTAGTACATATCATCAAGTGCCCTCTGTGGCTTTAATCTCTTTGATAGAAGAAAAAAGACTAAATCAGTGTGTGGATCATTCAAAAGATATCGCCTGGACTCGGGATTTTGTATTGCTTACAAAATAGATTGAACTTCAAACTTGCAGGAAGAAATCGGTTAAACTCCGATATTTGGAGTCGCATCAAGGGTTTCAAAATGCAATCGTGAAATATATGAAGAATTTGAACGAAGATCAAAGACTTCAATTCGAACAGGACTTGGACATTTTCAACATGCCGTTTTATGTGAATTGTGAATCAGTCAAACCAGAATTGCAGCTCGAGCTGATGTGGGCATCTGCGAAAAGGTATTTTCTACCTTGAAGCTTCCCAAAAACGGAGTCAGTTTATCCCAATTTCTACCAGATCACATTTTGATTGCCATTGTAGAATATATAAGTTGTGTGTGACTTGAAAATAAGAAATAAAGTTCGTCTTTCATAATTTTTTACTACGTCTACATAATTTTTTGTTCTGGTGCCTTCGCCTCCTATCGCTTCCACCTCTTCCTCATGGAGGATATTCCTCTTCAAAGATCTCAAGTTTTTTAAAAACTTTTCTGCTGGTTTCTCAAGTTTCTCAAGATGAATCTCGTAGCGTCTTTGTAAATTAAGATAGAAACCAATCCTTTAGACTGAAGCCTCAATAGTCAACTCATAAGTTTTCCCTGAAGCTTTCAATCATAAATTCCATTCTCATATACTTATCTTCATATGAGTGGCTGACTTCTTTCACCCATACAATCAAATGAAACCATATTCCGAACCATCCATTAGTCTAAGACAAACACGACGTCTCTTTGTTATATAATAATCTTTTTGAGCTGGTTTTTACTGGAAACGACTTTGATGATCAGCACGACAAACAAGGTTTCAGCAACCATTCGGAAATTCTAGTCAGGTTGATAATAATCTTAAGACCAAACTCGTTTCCAGAACCTGGAAGGAAGGATATGAACAGACCATGGACGATAGAGCTATCCAGGATGCGCCAAAGGAAGCTGAAGGATCCCGTGTTTGACTGATGTTCCATCGAATAAATATTGACATTAATTGATACTAACTCGAATCAATTTATTTGCATTTCCCGAACCTCTCCACTCACACTTGATAATATAATAGAAGATAGTGTTGTTTTTAAACTTTTTTATTCGTAAGAATCATCCTCGTACTCCAAGAAATATTATAAAATAAGAATTAACGAAATCGGTTCGGCTATTTCTAGATTTGCGCTCAGAAACTTATTTAGAGATTCGTTTTTATATTATAGAATATTCACACTCTTTCTATTCGTGTTCTTACCTTTTTTAGACACTATACAATACACTTAACTTTACTTTAATTTACTTAAATAATTTCTGCAATTACTTTCAATAATTCGTTCTTGTCACTACAACTATTTATCTAAAACTAAACTAACTGCATTCACACAAATAATTTATATACCTAAATAAAGCTCTAGAACAACAAGAAATAGAAGAAACAAATGAATAGACTTTCCTAAAAATTATTTAATGGAAATACTGTGAATAAACTGTCTTCTTTAATAATAAGTTCATCAAAAGCGCGTCCGACATTTACAAAAAAAAGATGAAAAGCGTCTATAGCTGGACAGGGCAGGCTCAAGAATACATTTTGCGAGCTTGTTGGTAACAATAAGAAACTAGAAGACTACAGTTTTTATAGTAAAATCTTTGTTATAATGAAATCTAGTCATCGCTAGTTAAATAAAACTATTTTTCAAAGTTTCAAAGTGTTATAAATGACATTTTTTTAAGCTTTATAACCACACCAATCATCGTCATCGTCGGGGTTTCAGTAGTTGTTGTAAATATTGTTGCGTTTCGTAGGTTTCGTTCAATTTTGTTGACGAGGGCTCTCTATTTACTTATGTTTTGGACTATTTGTCTCTTACCTCTTCTCATGTTAAGTTATCTGTTGCAGTGTTTTCTAGATAGTTATTCTTCATGTTCGTACAGATCTGCCTTCATCTCTTTTACTTGTTATATAATAATTTAATGCTTGCTTGGATATATTTATTGCTAGTTCTTCTTCATTTTCGTTTCATAATCCGTTATATTCCATAAAATTTTGCAGTATTTCGACATTTAAAATAAGAAATCTACATATTGATCCGTAGTTTAGCTACGCTCCTCATATTAATATAAAATATCGAACATGAAACAGCAGCGCTCGCTAATCCATTCCGAATTATCATGAGGAACTTGTGAATAGACGATGATATAGCTCGGATTATATGACTTACATTTTACAAAAAAACAAACACCTTTTTATTACCCAGAACGTAATATTTCATGTCAATATTATGAACATTTTGAAAGCTTACATTATTTAAATTAACGGGAACGAAAAAAAAATGTTTGATGTGTCGTATAAATTTTTTGGCGTCGAATCAAAACTTCAATAACTCATATCGAATCAAAATTGAGTCAACTCATAACGTATGGTAAATAGAAACGAGACATTACAGTATTTTTAGATATAGGAACTTATGAAAAAAAACTAAAAACTAGGTTATGTAATTAGATAACGATCACTTTTTGATGAAAACTATTTTGAATGATATTAAAAAACGACAGGAGCGATCCACGAGTTGTTCTTCCACAACTCGGGCCGTTTTTTACGGAATCGTTCTCGCAGTGTTGCCAAAACTGACAAATAGCAAGTCTGGTTGACAGTTTGACTCTCTGGAACCCATTCAGTCATCACATATAAGACACAAATCAGCCGTAGCTCTTTAACCCATTCATAAGAAAGTTGAAGAAATAATAAGAACCAGAAAGCAAAGATCGAATAGCTTATTAGTGGATAAAGATGGAAAAATAATCATGGACACTTATAGGAAATTAGAAAGATGGACAGAATATATAAAACAACTATTTGATAATAACGGAATAACAAGATAAACATCAGAAAGAAGAAATTTGATAAGTGATTTAATATAACAATATAAGAAATCGAACATATGCTCAAAAATATGAAGAATAACGATTAAGAGAAGGCTTTTGATAGAGTCCGACATGAAAAATTGATACAGATACCGAAAGAAAAACAAATAGATTATAGTGACCTCAAAATAATAGAAACACTTTATCACAATAGACAGCCAAGATGAATATAGGGGGTGAACTAAATGAAGAAATACATTTAAAACGTGGAGTAAGACAGGGCTGCATATTATCACCAATAGTTTTCAATATATATTCGGAAGTAATTATCCAGGAAGCTTTAGCAGAAGAGAAAGCGTAACCTAACTTAACCTAACCTAACCTAACCTAACCTAACATGGAGGCAGCTACTTTAAACAAAGCAATAATGAAAAAACTGGGGACAGACATGGAACAGATAGAATCGCGAATGAAGAAGTTTTATACAAAATGGAAACACAAAATTAACTACTATAAAAAAGCCCCCAAATTAGAGTATTTCCAGAGATCGATTATGCAGGAAAATATGAAGGAAGAGTATAGAACAACGAAGAATATTATGGCTCCGAAACTTGAGGAAGTGCTTAAACTGCACATCAAACCAAATGTTTAGAGCTCTGAATGAAATCCGAATAGTCGTGGCCGCTAATTCTCATCCAAAGATGGCTTTTGAAAAAAAAGAAGAATAATCAAAAAAATTGACTTTATACAACGTACAGATAATCATAACTCAAGTTTGACTTTTTATTAGATTATATATGAAGGCTGCGCACCCTTTGCGCTCCACTTCAAAAACGGTTAATCATGTAAAAAAAAGTTTATACAAAAGTTTTGGAAAATTTGATTCTCTACAATTTTTATAATAAGTGTAAATCTCATTTGAGTGATAGGAATCGAGATATTCGAGAAAAACCGATTTTTATAACCTTTGATCTTTCATTCGGGGATTGACCAATATTTTTTACGTAATATGACCGGGTTATATGAAAATTTGGTAACTTATAGCAAGTCAAAGTCTGATTTCACCTTTTTGTGCTAAGAAAATAACAGAAAATCAACACTGATATAGATCCCCATAGAAAAGCGCCAATCATGTATAATATGATTTTAGGTTATGTCAATAGGTAGCGTTGTATATAAAGTTGTTTCTAGTTGTTTTCTTAATCTTATCCCTATGAAAATGCTGGTCTATTTTACCTCATACATCTTCTATCTTTTGTAACTACGATATTTTCCAAATTTTTATTTCTAAAGGGATTTCCAATTTTGAATTTAGTTTGTGAACGCACCTCTTCACTTAACATCGAACTGTCACTATCAGTTTATCTAGTAGACATAACCTTTTCATCATGGCGAAGTGCACTAACAAACAACGTCTGCAAATCTTAAAAATTTACCACAGAAATTCGAAGTCGATGGCCGCTACTTTAAGAGCGTTAACTCCGATTTTCGGTCGTAATTCTCGACCTAGTAACAAGTTTAGTGAAAAATTTTGTGTCTACATATTCGTTGTGTGATGTTGCCGTGCCAGTGATACTACGGGTTGGTCGAAGTGTCGAAAATATCGCTGCCGTTGAAACGTCCGTACCAAATTATCCAAATCAGTCAATTCCACGGCGTTCTCAAGAGTTAGGCATCGCCAAGACTACTTTATGGCGATTTTGCGTAAGAATCTTACTTTAAACAAGATTAGACTTACTCAAGAATTGAGCCGATTGACCATTCTAAGCGACGTATGGGCTCTGGAAAAGATGCACCAAGATGATCAATTTCATCGCAAAATCATCTTCAGTGACGAAGCTCATTTCTGGCTCAATGGGTTTATCAATAAACAAAATATGCGGTATTGGGCAGTGATTATCGATTATTTTTGGCCCGAATTGGAATATATGGACTTGGACAGCATGTGGTTTCAACAGGACGGCACCACACACATTACAATCGATTTTTTGAAGAACAAGTTTGTTAAGCGTGTTCTCTCAAGAAATGGACTAGTCGATTGGCCGCCTCGTTGGTGCGTTTTAACGCCTCTAGATTTTTTTCTTTGCGGCTACGTCAAGTCATTGGTCTATGCTAATAAGCCGACGACGTTGGAAGAGCTGAAAGCCAACGTTGAATACGAAATTGCAATCGTTTCGGCCGAAATGTGTGGAAAATTGGGTCCAACGAATCAACCGCTGTAAACGTGCCCGAGGTGGCAATATGAGCGAAGTCCAGTTCCATTCATAAATTTTTTAATGTACTTCAACACGATAATAAAGTTTTTGAAATATCCCAAATGTTTTTCATTTTATTTTGACAAAAAGTTGTCGAGTCCTTATTGGAAAACTCCTTATATGATTTTAGTTTGATATTTCTTCTCTAATACTACACATGTCGTTGTTTTTTCCTTGTTTCTACCATGTATCATTCACCTTTTTGGTCTTATAATATCACGCAAAACGTAAATTATTAATAGCATGTATTAGTCGTATTCTAAATCATATTACGACGACTTGTATATATATCTAAATCGAACAATGTATTTATATTTTAATTTTGGGGAAATATAACTTCATCATCTCTTGGTATTCTAAATTTAATGTTTACAATTCCGAGGAACACCTGATTTGGCAACTATCCATAGAAATTATTGAAAATAAATTGTTATTTTTTCCACCAGATCATCGTTGATATATAACAAGTTTTTACTATGAATTATTAGGTGAACAAACGTGTACTGGATGTCTCGAATGAACGGAGATCATGTTAGCAGGTAAATTTGGTCAAATAGTTCACGATATAATGTAGTCATGTCAAAGATAAGGCCCGCGGGCCGCTTATGGCCCGCGATCGCAATGTGTCAAGAATCATGATTTTTAGAGCTTTTAGACTTCATTCGATTCCTCTAAGGATGTTTTAAATACTCGTACTTTCAAATCTACGGCGTTGTAACTAAATTAAAATTTTGTGGGATTCTACTGTATAACCCATGAGGAATCGTTGGCATCCAAAAATCGACCATAAAAAATCAAACTTTTGATAATTTCCCTCATTTAAATCACTGTGTTTGATTTGTAATCGAAAAGTTGATGTTTGTAAGGAGTTTGATGAGGCACTATGATACGAATGATAAGTCAAAAAATAAGAATCGATACATTGTCATCTTTAAAATCGAAACTTCAATGTCAACAATCGATATTTCGCTCTAAATAAACATTGTTTCTTCTAAAATAAATGATTTATCTCAAAATTTACTTCTTCAACTGGAAGAATTTAAAAACTTTTCACCGATACTCTTAATAGAGCTCAACTTCTTGCTGTTTTTATACGAGGCGTTAACAGAAACTTCGAAATAACTGAAGAATTATTAAAGTGCGTTCCGTTGATAGGAGCATTTGATCATAGCAGAATTTAAACTCGACTGGAATACGGATGGCGCTCCTGCCATGGCTGACAAACATTCGAGCATTGTATCCATCAGGAATCATTGGCATTCAAACATTCAAAAATATCACCGACAGTTCAGGCAATTTTTAAAAGATTAGCAAGTTTTCTGATGTCTCTTATTTCACCAAAATTCGTTGGCTCAATCAAGGAGTATTCAAGCTTTCATGTTAGAAAAAGACAATCCAATTGATTACGACAATAATTGATGGATTGATTATGCCTTTTTGGTAGATATGAATAAACACTTGATTGAAGTTACAGGGAAAAAATCAGATTGCCTCTCAAATGTATTCATATATTCAAGCCTTTGATACAAAGTTGAGGCTAAGGGAAAATGTGAAAAAACAAACTTTGGACTATTTCCCTCATTTAAAATCATTTGGCACAGTGAACCAAAAAAATTCGATGAATATTCTCAACTTCTGCAACGGAATTCAACAATCGTTTCGAAGACTTTCACAAAATGAATAAAATGAATTTGAAGCTTTCCAGGCACCAGTTCATTTGCAAATGGAGTTGATGAATCTTCAATCGGACAGTATTTTCAAAGAAAAATTCAATGAGATTAACACAATACACAATACAACATCTCCAATCAATTCTTAAAATAACTACAATGAATTTGATACCTGACATCAATAAGCTTGTCAAAAACAATCTGGATCCTTGGGCTCAGCGTAATCACTTAGCATCTTTTATAACTTTAAGATGATTTTTAACAACCATATATAATTATATACTTATATAATTTCATAATTAAAATGTTGAAATAATTCAGAAGACTTTTTTTTATTTTAAATCTGGCTCAACTACGAATTCAAAATTTAATATATGGCAAAATTGAGTTTAACAACTCTGATATAATGAGATGGAGTCGAACTAGACAATTTTCCGGGATAACTTTTGAACCAACTTTTTTCCATTTTATCAATTTCAACGCTTTAGTAACCATTTTTTATGAAAACATAAATAAATCTTCAAAATTTGTGTCAAAGTTTTAATTTTAAAACCGGGAATAGAAAATTTAAAATTATGGTCTTTCCATTCTTAGAAAAGATAATATAAAAGTAAAGGATTCGTATTGTTAAAATTATTACAAGGGTTGTTTAGAAGGTTTTCGAACTCAACCTAAAAATTTACACGTGCTGCTTAGATTTCTTATCAAAGTTTTCCAAAATTTGTTTCGGTATATCAGTTTTTCAGTGATAATTTCTATAGTTCTTCAAGTAAGAATGAATAATGTATAACATTAAAAATATCTTATCAACCTTCTTCAAAGACATATTAAAGACAGAGACTTAGTCTGAATTATTTTGTTCACGTTAAAAGAGATTCAGAGATCTCTGAGACTTGGATATTATGATTTTGAATTAAAATATATTCATTATTCATAATAAATGATAAAAGAAAGTGGATGGACGATGGAGCTATAAAATTGAATCATCTTTATGAGAATCATGAGTTTTTGTGGAATGTGCAACATATACCAGGATCAATATCTGAAGTTTTGAATTGGTTTTTAGTGAAGATTCTAATCTAATCTATACAGTTTCAAGTTTGAAGACGCTACGTTTTTTGTAGAATTTGTAAACATGGATAAACTGGTCATCGTTATGTGATACATTACTTTTATCTGGAAGCATCAGCCCAATCAAATATTGAGTACCAGAGTTGAAACGAAGTCGTAAGACCTGCATCGTAGTGGTCGACCAAATGAGTTGAGGACTCCAGAAATGCTGAAGAAAATCCACAAAGCTATACTGAAATTTGGGCATCAGGAAGCTGCGTGCAAGTTGGAAGCCGCGTTTGCTCACAATGGAACAAAAACAGCGTCGTAAGATGTTTTCATCGAGTGTTTGGCAATGTTTAACTATGGATGAAACGTGGGTCCATCACTTCACATCCGAAACAAAAAGCAATCAAAACAATGGACTGAAGAGGTAGAACCAGCCTCAAAGAAGGCAAAGACCGTTTCATCTGCGGGCGTCGATATTTTGGCATGCACGTTGGATAAATTAAAGTTTGAGTTGCAATAAGATCTTGGTGGTCAAAATTTGTCCAAAAATGAAGAAGTGAACTTTTTGAACATCGCTGGGAAAAGTGTTTAGAGCTTTTAGAAGATTCTACTCATGCTCGAACGGTGTAGGAATTTGAACTAAAATAAAACGAAAAACGATTTTTTTTGTCGAGAGATAAATTATGATAATAATAACCTGAAATGTGTTGCTCTTTACAAAATTCTATTCTTTGGAACGTACGCCATCATTTTCACGGTAAATAATTTCTTTGTCTTGTAATAGCGGAGTCTTTTTTAGAAAGGCATCGCTTCCCGTTTGTAGATTATAAAGAAACGTGTTTCTCTTTCAAACAAAATTTTCTTCATTAGGTTCTATTTAGAATTTATTTCAATATTTCAGCTTCTCTTTCGCCTTCTAATCAAATTACCATGAGAGAATTCGCTCTGAATTCAATTCATTTTATGTAAGTAACTGTTCGAAAGGGCATTTAATTCGATAATTAGCTTCATAGAAGCTTCTAATTAACATATAACATCGCATAGAATGATTGAGATTAATGCGGCGTTTATTTCAAATTCTGCAATCGCTTCAAGCGGAACATGTTTATCTATAATTGCTGTGGACTCTATAGTGCAGTTTTGGACAATCCCACTATGAGAGAAATCGAATGAATACGAGGGTGTCGTAGAAAGTACCTGGACTCTACGTGTTTTTTTTTTAGAGGAAATACTTTCTCACACACCATCCCAAGTAGTACAATTTCTGTCAGGAGCCAGCAGGTTCAGTAGGAGGTTTTCAGCAGTGAGGATGTCGGGATATTTCCTTTTGTATATTGGATTGTCAATACATCCATGTCCAAAGCGTACTTGTGTAGAGTAGAAATTTCGCCGTGTTTCTTGTTGATCAACTCAAGTAAATTTTGAATGAGTGTCTTGTTCATAGTTTTGTCGAGTCCTAAATGCGTTTCATGTCGTTTTATGACAAGCAAATCTCAAGGTGAGTTACTACGATAGTGGGTATTGTCCAGTATGCATTGCAGACTCTAATTTTTATCTTTTTGCATGTGAATTGCAGTTTTTTTTTGGGTTTTTGTCACTGCTTTCTTTGTAGACTGGAGTCGCGTAGAAGATGGTTCAGTAAACAGCTACACATAGAACTCTTCTTTTGGTCGAAGGAAATGTAAAATACGCGAAAATTCATCGATAATTATTTGAGGAAATCGGGGGTAAATGCCTCTTCAAAACTCAAGTGTGTGGAGAAGGGTGTGAATTGGTGACAATTTTTCACATAGCCCCGTTGCTGGAGGCCACAGGTACAAGTTATAAGACTAGAATTAGTACTTTAGAGTAGGTATAGAAGAAAAACTTCCAAGGTCTATCGATTTCTTGAAACAAATTTTCTATAATAATTTTGGATTTTCAAAATTTCCCAATTCTGTGATAAAGTTAGACGGAAATAACAAATACTACGTTGTAGGGCGGATTTTTCTCGATAAAAAAGTTCTCTTACACTTTTTTATGAAAGCTATAGATTTCTCAAAAAAATTTACGGAAATAGTTTTGGATTTTCAAAATTTTCCAATTCTGTGATGAAGCTAGAAGAAACTAAGAAATACTACGTTGTAGGGTGAATTTTTCTCGATTAAAAAGGTCCCTCACACTCTTTATGAAAGCTATAGATTTCCTAAGAAAAATTCATAAGAATACTTGTGGCTTTTCTAAATTTCCCAGCTTTGTATTGAAATTGGAAGAACATAAAAAATATCACGTTGTAGGGTTAATTTTTCTCGATATAAAAGGTAACTCATACTTTTTTATGAAAGCTATAGATTTCATAAGAAAACTTTATGAGAATAGTTTTGTATTTTCAAAATTTTCCAATTCTGTCATAAAGTTAGAATAAAATAAAAAATACTACGTTGTGGGGTGAATGTTTTTCGATGAAAATGGTCCCTTATACTTTTTTATAAAAGCTATAGATTTCTCGAAAAAATTTACGAAAATAGTTTTGGATTTTCAAAATTTTCCAATTCTGTGATGAAGCTAGAAGAAACTAAGAAATACTACGTTGTAGGGTGAATTTTTCTCGATTAAAAAGGTCCCTCACACTCTTTATGAAAGCTATAGATTTCCTAAGAAAAATTCATAAGAATACTTGTGGCTTTTCTAAATTTCCCAGCTTTGTATTGAAATTGGAAGAACATAAAAAATATCACGTTGTAGGGTTAATTTTTCTCGATATAAAAGGTAACTCACACTTTTTTATGAAAGCTATAGATTTCATAAGAAAACTTTATGAGAATAGTTTTGTATTTTCAAAATTTTCCAATTCTGTCATAAAGTTAGAATAAAATAAAAAATACTACGTTGTGGGGTGAATGTTTTTCGATGAAAATGGTCCCTTATACTTTTTTATAAAAGCTATAGATTTCTCGAAAAAATTTACGAAAATAGTTTTGGATTTTCAAAATTTTCCAATTCTGTGATGAAGCTAGAAGAAACTAAGAAATACTACGTTGTAGGGTGAATTTTTCTCGATTAAAAAGGTCCCTCACACTCTTTATGAAAGCTATAGATTTCCTAAGAAAAATTCATAAGAATACTTGTGGCTTTTCTAAATTTCCCAGCTTTGTATTGAAATTGGAAGAACATAAAAAATATCACGTTGTAGGGTTAATTTTTCTCGATATAAAAGGTAACTCATACTTTTTTATGAAAGCTATAGATTTCATAAGAAAACTTTATGAGAATAGTTTTGTATTTTCAAAATTTTCCAATTCTGTCATAAAGTTAGAATAAAATAAAAAATACTACGTTGTGGGGTGAATGTTTTTCGATGAAAATGGTCCCTTATACTTTTTTATAAAAGCTATAGATTTCTCGAAAAAATTTACGAAAATAGTTTTGGATTTTCAAAATTTTCCAATTCTGTGATGAAGCTAGAAGAAACTAAGAAATACTACGTTGTAGGGTGAATTTTTCTCGATTAAAAAGGTCCCTCACACTCTTTATGAAAGCTATAGATTTCCTAAGAAAAATTCATAAGAATACTTGTGGCTTTTCTAAATTTCCCAGCTTTGTATTGAAATTGGAAGAACATAAAAAATATCACGTTGTAGGGTTAATTTTTCTCGATATAAAAGGTAACTCATACTTTTTTATGAAAGCTATAGATTTCATAAGAAAACTTTATGAGAATAGTTTTGTATTTTCAAAATTTTCCAATTCTGTCATAAAGTTAGAATAAAATAAAAAATACTACGTTGTGGGGTGAATGTTTTTCGATGAAAATGGTCCCTTATACTTTTTTATAAAAGCTATAGATTTCTCGAAAAAATTTACGAAAATAGTTTTGGATTTTCAAAATTTTCCAATTCTGTGATGAAGCTAGAAGAAACTAAGAAATACTACGTTGTAGGGTGAATTTTTCTCGATTAAAAAGGTCCCTCACACTCTTTATGAAAGCTATAGATTTCCTAAGAAAAATTCATAAGAATACTTGTGGCTTTTCTAAATTTCCCAGCTTTGTATTGAAATTGGAAGAACATAAAAAATATCACGTTGTAGGGTTAATTTTTCTCGATATAAAAGGTAACTCACACTTTTTTATGAAAGCTATAGATTTCATAAGAAAACTTTATGAGAATAGTTTTGTATTTTCAAAATTTTCCAATTCTGTCATAAAGTTAGAATAAAATAAAAAATACTACGTTGTGGGGTGAATGTTTTTCGATGAAAATGGTCCCTTATACTTTTTTATAAAAGCTATAGATTTCTCGAAAAAATTTACGAAAATAGTTTTGGATTTTCAAAATTTTCCAATTCTGTGATGAAGCTAGAAGAAACTAAGAAATACTACGTTGTAGGGTGAATTTTTCTCGATTAAAAAGGTCCCTCACACTCTTTATGAAAGCTATAGATTTCCTAAGAAAAATTCATAAGAATACTTGTGGCTTTTCTAAATTTCCCAGCTTTGTATTGAAATTGGAAGAACATAAAAAATATCACGTTGTAGGGTTAATTTTTCTCGATATAAAAGGTAACTCATACTTTTTTATGAAAGCTATAGATTTCATAAGAAAACTTTATGAGAATAGTTTTGTATTTTCAAAATTTTCCAATTCTGTCATAAAGTTAGAATAAAATAAAAAATACTACGTTGTGGGGTGAATGTTTTTCGATGAAAATGGTCCCTTATACTTTTTTATAAAAGCTATAGATTTCTCGAAAAAATTTACGAAAATAGTTTTGGATTTTCAAAATTTTCCAATTCTGTGATGAAGCTAGAAGAAACTAAGAAATACTACGTTGTAGGGTGAATTTTTCTCGATTAAAAAGGTCCCTCACACTCTTTATGAAAGCTATAGATTTCCTAAGAAAAATTCATAAGAATACTTGTGGCTTTTCTAAATTTCCCAGCTTTGTATTGAAATTGGAAGAACATAAAAAATATCACGTTGTAGGGTTAATTTTTCTCGATATAAAAGGTAACTCATACTTTTTTATGAAAGCTATAGATTTCATAAGAAAACTTTATGAGAATAGTTTTGTATTTTCAAAATTTTCCAATTCTGTCATAAAGTTAGAATAAAATAAAAAATACTACGTTGTGGGGTGAATGTTTTTCGATGAAAATGGTCCCTTATACTTTTTTATAAAAGCTATAGATTTCTCGAAAAAATTTACGAAAATAGTTTTGGATTTTCAAAATTTTCCAATTCTGTGATGAAGCTAGAAGAAACTAAGAAATACTACGTTGTAGGGTGAATTTTTCTCGATTAAAAAGGTCCCTCACACTCTTTATGAAAGCTATAGATTTCCTAAGAAAAATTCATAAGAATACTTGTGGCTTTTCTAAATTTCCCAGCTTTGTATTGAAATTGGAAGAACATAAAAAATATCACGTTGTAGGGTGAATTTTTCTCGATTAAAAAGGTCCCTCACACTCTTTATGAAAGCTATAGATTTCCTAAGAAAAATTCATAAGAATACTTGTGGCTTTTCTAAATTTCCCAGCTTTGTATTGAAATTGGAAGAACATAAAAAATATCACGTTGTAGGGTTAATTTTTCTCGATATAAAAGGTAACTCACACTTTTTTATGAAAGCTATAGATTTCATAAGAAAACTTTATGAGAATAGTTTTGTATTTTCAAAATTTTCCAATTCTGTCATAAAGTTAGAATAAAATAAAAAATACTACGTTGTGGGGTGAATGTTTTTCGATGAAAATGGTCCCTTATACTTTTTTATAAAAGCTATAGATTTCTCGAAAAAATTTACGAAAATAGTTTTGGATTTTCAAAATTTTCCAATTCTGTGATGAAGCTAGAAGAAACTAAGAAATACTACGTTGTAGGGTGAATTTTTCTCGATTAAAAAGGTCCCTCACACTCTTTATGAAAGCTATAGATTTCCTAAGAAAAATTCATAAGAATACTTGTGGCTTTTCTAAATTTCCCAGCTTTGTATTGAAATTGGAAGAACATAAAAAATATCACGTTGTAGGGTTAATTTTTCTCGATATAAAAGGTAACTCACACTTTTTTATGAAAGCTATAGATTTCATAAGAAAACTTTATGAGAATAGTTTTGTATTTTCAAAATTTTCCAATTCTGTCATAAAGTTAGAATAAAATAAAAAATACTACGTTGTGGGGTGAATGTTTTTCGATAAAAATGGTCCCTTATACTTTTTTATGAAAGCTATAGATTTCTCGAAAAAATTTACGAAAATAGTTTTGGATTTTCAAAATTTCCCAATTCTGTGATGAAGCTAGAAGAAACTAAAATATACTACATTGTAGGGTGAATTTTTTACGATAAAAAAGGTCCCTCACACTTATTCAAGAAAGCTATAGATTTCTCAAAAAAATTTACGAAAATAGTTTTGGATTTTCAAAATTTCCCAATTCTGTGATGAAGCTAGAAGAAACTAAAATATACTACATTGTAGGGTGAATTTTTTACGATAAAAAAGGTCCCTCACACTTATTCAAGAAAGCTATAGATTTCTCAAAAAAAATTTACGAAAATAGTTTTGGATTTTCAAAATTTTCCAATTCTGTGATGAAGCTAGAAGAAACTAAAATATACTACATTGTAGGGTGAATTTTTTACGATAAAAAAGGTCCCTCACACTTATTCAAGAAAGCTATAGATTTCTCAGAAAAAATTTACGAAAATAGTTTTGGATTTTCAAAATTTTCCAATTCTGTGATGAAGCTAGAAGAAACTAGAATATACTACATTGTAGGGTGAATTTTTTACGATAAAAAAGGTCCCTCACACTTATTCAAGAAAGCTATAGATTTCTCAAAAAAAATTTACGAAAATAGTTTTGGATTTTCAAAATTTTCCAATTCTGTGATGAAGCTAGAAGAAACTAGAATATACTACATTGTAGGGTGAATTTTTTACGATAAAAAAGGTCCCTCACACTTATTCAAGAAAGCTATAGATTTCTCAAAAAAAATTTACGAAAATAGTTTTGGATTTTCAAAATTTCCCAATTCTGTGATGAAGTTAGAAGAAAATAAAAAATACTGCGTTGTAGGGTGAATTTTTTTCAATAAAAATGGTCCCTTACACTTTTTTATGAAAGCTATAAATTTAAAAAAAAATTCACGAAAATAATTTTGGATTTTCAAAATTTCCCAATTCTGTGATGAAGTTAGAAGAAAATAAAAAATACTACGTTGTAGGGTAAATTTTTCTCGATAAAGAAGGTTTCTTACACTTTTCTATGAAAGCTATAGATTTCATAAGAAAACTTTATGAGAATAGTTTTGTATTTTCAAAATTTTCCAATTCTGTCATAAAGTTAGAATAAAATAAAAAATACTACGTTGTGGGGTGAATGTTTTTCGATAAAAATGGTCCCTTATACTTTTTTATGAAAGCTATAGATTTCTCGAAAAAAATTTACGAAAATAGTTTTGGATTTTCAAAATTTCCCAATTCTGTGATGAAGTTAGAAGAAAATAAAAAATACTGCGTTGTAGGGTGAATTTTTTTCAATAAAAATGGTCCCTTACACTTTTTTATGAAAGCTATAAATTTAAAAAAAAATTCACGAAAATAATTTTGGATTTTCAAAATTTCCCAATTCTGTGATGAAGTTAGAAGAAAATAAAAAATACTACATTGTAGGGTAAATTTTTCTCGATAAAGAAGGTTTCTTACACTTTTCTATGAAAGCTAGATTTCTCTTAAAAAATTCTAGGAATTATCAAGAGGCTACCAAAAAAATACGAATTCCGCGTAGTAGATTATCACATTCATGTGACGCATGTTTAATATATAGTATGGAATATTGAAACTGTGCATTTTGCAGCTGGAAATATTTATATGTATACTTTTCGATGGATATATTTGAAAATTGTTTACTAAAAAAAACAGACATATTCAAGTAATTTCATAAATTATTCAATGAAAATTGACGGCTATAGGAGGTATTTATAAGCATAATTGCCTTAGAAAAACGACTTACTAGATTTACGAAATTTTTTACAAAAAAAAGTGTAATGAAAAAAACACTAGCCTTACAACGTGGTTTTTTAAATTTTATTTTATTTTCATCACAGACTGAAATAATTTTCAAAATCAAAATGATTTTCGAATTTTTTTCACTTTGATAAATCTATGGAACTCTGAAGTTTCCGTAAAATCAATTAGTATCTAATCTTTCTGCTTACAACTTATACTTTTTGTGAAAAATTGCCTCACCGACTGGGTCAACACGCCCCACCCCAGACTATCTAGAAAAATTGTCTCTAACTTATTTTCTGGTTTATATTTGAACCCCCTCTTGTATTAGACTAGACATAGTGAAATAATTGAGGTTCAAAGGAAAGTTTTGCTATAATCTTGATTTTCTAGACATCGATATTCTTCGAGACAGTCAATTTAAATTTGTTTTTTTGCGGGTAGAAATTTGACCCCAATTTTTTTATGTAACTTCATAACTGCGATCGGTTTGATACATTTTGGAGCGTATATATTTTATGTTTCTAAATCTTGATCTCTTCTGATTTGAAATTAGTTTCTCCTAAAACTTAAGATCAAAACATTTTTGACTAGAAATTGAAATTAGTCATACATATCTTAAAAAAATTTAATTTTAATTCAAAAGAAACCTAAAATCCACACGATGTACCAACAGAAACATATCAAAAGGTCTAAGAAATAAAAAATTTCATAAATTTATTTCTTCTATACTAGTTGAACATTTGGAAGAAAACAATTTATGAAATATTCTTTCTATTGAGGAATGTCGAGATCGAGAAATATCTCAAATACAGAAAATATTTTCGAGGAATTTAATCTCTTAATTGTTGTGTATGAGAAATGGATCGGATTCTTGATATTAAACGAAATGACTTATTCAGTTAATGTTTGAACTTTTATACAGTTTGTAGAAACCAAAAGCAACGAAATCATTATTTATAATCCTGAAATTTCAAATTATAAATTAACATTCTTCAACCTTCAATCCCCTCACAATGACATATAAAATTTTTGAAAAGCCTAAAGTTAGGTTATTTTATTAAAAAAATGTTTATTGGAGAAACTACACCATATTTAGAATAGTAGTTTGTTTTTTTTTGAGGATAAATTTAATGAGGAACTGACTATCAAACAAAAAAACCTAAAAACATCAATTCTATGTTCTTGGTGTGACTGTAATGGCCATCTAGAATCAAAATCACTGTGGATGCAGCTGTGGAAGCCATTCCATCACTAATTGACTTCGAACTTTTCCTATGGAACCAAACTCTCATTGAGACATTCGACATTCGCATTCTTATAAAGGAAAATGATCATGGAAGCGACAAATATTCCAGTGGTATTCATATAAATCATAATAGTTATTAAGGACCTTCTTTCGATTGACGTTACTCCATAATTTTTGATATTTCACTCCAAATTATGGAGCCTGCTCTCTACAACGTTAGATATGCGCGCAGCAGATTCCTTCGTAAAACAAAAAGGAAGGGGGTAAAAAGATTTTATTAAATTATTTTTTATAGCTAATAGATACGCCAAACGGCGCAAATCCATTATAATCACTAACTCTCCATAGTTAATACATACTCCACCAGCAGGTTTATATATTGACCAAAAACTGCCCTTCGAACATTAACTGTTATAAATTATTGTACCAGGAAAGCGTAAGCTTTATATTTTACATAACCTCGCAGGAAAAAGTCCAAGTGGAGTTTTAGTAGCCATGAGTCGCTTCGAACGAAAGCGTCGCACGTTTTACGAGAACGGTCGTTCATTCGTCTTGACAAGGTTCAGAATATGAATTAAAACTAATAACGAAGCTCCTAGTGCAAATTTATTTAAAATATAGGTTAAGAGTTTTGAAAAGATCTGTTCCACGGCTGCTATAAACTTGTCGCGACGAAGTTTACAGCGAATTTTGAAGTTGGATTTTAAACTGCATCCTTTAAGCTCCAGTTAACACAGGAATTGAAAGATAAAGACTTTGAAGCAAGACTGGCATTTGCTAAAGAAATGCTTTTCCACTTTTGACAACATCATTCAGATATGGCTCATTTTCATTTAAATCGGTTCGTAAACCGACAAAATTCGTTATTGGACCAAAAAAAATCCAAAAATGAAACATCAAAAACCACTGCATAGTCCGAAAGTAACCTCATTGGCATCAATATCAAGCAAAAGAATTATTGGCCATTTCTTCTTTGGAGATTCACGAGGACGAAACTTCACTGTTAACACCGACCGCTATGTTGCGATTTTCTGCAAGACTGAAATTTCCAAAAGATTTGACCACCACGTAGCCCAGACTTGGCGCCTCTTGATTTTTTTGTGGGGATGCCTCAAACATAAGGGTTATCAGTCAACTTAAGGTGAATATCCGTAAATGGCGGCAATCATTTAAGATTTATTGATGAGAGTTTTCACAAACCTGCGTTCGCGTTTCGTCGAGGAGTGCCGTCTTCGAGAGGGCCGACATTTAGATGATGTTATTTAAAAAAAAAATAAACTTCATTCAATTAATAATCAAAAATCTTGTAGAAGGTATTGTCTTTTGCCTCAAAATAGGCTTCAATTTGAGCAGTTTCTTCATCATTTGAACTGAATTTCTCACCGAGGTCCAGATTTGGACTATACGGTGGATTAGAAAGCGATTCGTTCAATTTAACCACCGTTACCATCGACTTGTGAATCGGTGCATTGTATTGGTTTCTTCTCCGCCGTTTTTTCTTGATTTTTGAGCAATGATAAATTGACATACGAAATTATTTTCTAGATGATAAATATTTCATGAAATTTTACACATATTCTTTTGAAAATTTGTACTTCATGAAGTGTGTAATTCACACGACTTATTGAGTGATGTAGTACTTGATACGAATCGCTAGACAGCTCCCTCTATGAAAATCAGGTATAGAAATAAATTCATTGCATGTGTCAATTCCCAAATCATATGCGTATAAAATTTCATTATAAAGCTTCCAGTATTTTTGTCAAAATAGTAGGAAATAAATTTTTCCTTAAAAGGGATGGTGAATTTTGTACCAAAACAAACCCCAATCAATTTTCAACTTTCTACTCATCTTTCAAAGCGGTTGCCTTTTTTGGAACATCCTGTATAAATGAATATTAATATGAAACGAAAAAGTGAAGTGAATATACGAGATTTAATTTTTAGATATTTGTAAATTATTAATGAAGAGCAAATTTATTTACAATAAATTTTAATTTGAGCACCAAAAATATGTCAAAATAAGCTAAAAAACTCGAAAAATGTACATTTTGTATATTTTTCACTCAAAAGAGCTTATTTATATTCTGTAAATACCTACAAATGGGAAATTTGTGTAATAAAACTCAAAATATTCATTATAATTCATGACAAATTGTTTTATTCAGTTATTTTTGCGAAAAAATTGCGTTTTATATGAAAAAAAATAATTTCATAACTCAAAAACCTTCTTTCAATATCTAACGATGTAACTGAAGCATATTTAAAAATCTCCATTAAAAATTTCGTGGATTCCCTCGAGGGTTTCGATGCTGCTGTTTTTTTTATTTGGAATATTCACTTCAAATTCATCAATAATTATAAAAGAATTCAATTAAGGACATTTTCATTTTTGTAAATTGTAATTTCCCTACAAATTCCTTAAAATATGCACGTTTTTTTTTTAAATATACAAAAAAATATGCAAAATATGGGTTCACTCTTTAATTATCACAATTAAAAATTGATTTATGAATTGAACTATATTCGTACAACGGCCATATCTGCACTTAAAGTTACCAAAATTACCACTAATTTCTCATTGTATGAATAACCAGTAGAATCACATCACTCATCATGTTTTTTTATATTTTTCAGCATCAGTACTGTCATCAGTCACGTTACGACAGCGGTCCTTTGTCATCATCAGCACCATCGAATAGTTACTGCCCTCCTGCACCCTCCAGTCCTCATCCTAGGATGACCGTGAATTCGCAGTCGGGCCCCCCAAAGTCCCCCCGACCTCCCGACGACCTTATCACCACTGCCACCTCCGCGTTGAGGCGATTTCATTTTAAAACAGGAAGAAACGCCACAAAAAATTCTAAACAGGTAGTTTTTATTTACATCAAATAATAATTGGAAATTAATATTTAATACGATTTAATAGAAGACGCAGAGCTCGAAAGATGAAATTAACAAAGTTTGGTGGCTTTTGATTCAATACAAAAATTTATACAATTGAAAAATAATCGTTAATCTAATATGGAAATAATAAGAATAGAAGAAGTAATCGATGATATAGAAAATAAGGTAAAAATCAAAATGACCATAAGTCTAATATTTCCATATTCGCTTATATAATCAATTGATACGAATTGTGGCGTTGAATAATAAAAAAATGTTTAATATCACATGATATAAGATCCACAAAAAACCTTACATACATTGAAATTATTACTGAGGTGGGTATACTTAAATCTCAGACCAAGATTTTATATCATGAGGATTGAAATTTGAAATTTCCTTATTCGATTTTCATGTATTAAAACATTTCACAACTTATCAACCCTGTATATTTCTCACAAATACTAGTATAAAAGTGAAGGAAACAAATATAATGACAAGAATTCTCAATTGATCAAAAATAAATCGATATCTCGAATGGCTTAGGAGATTTCGAATTCTTTATACAAGCATGTCAATTTTTTTTGAAATTTCTGGATTTACACATTTAAAAGCTGAAAATACACCTTTATACCGAAAGTATGTAAAAACTATGAAAAACTATGTATTTCTGTTCATTTAAAAACATACCTCTATGACAAAGTATACGCAAAATCATAGAATATCATAAATTTTTGTACAAAAACCCCAAAAATAATACAATAATTCACTACACATAACGAATTTTCATTCATTTAATAATATTTAACTTTCTAAAATTTATTATTAGCTCAAGATTATAGTTGTGATAAATAATTTCAAAATGACAACAAAAGTATCCAGTTGAAGCTCCACCATTTCGAAAAACTCATTCACAAATTTATTTTAGTCATATCATTTGCCATAGTTAAGATCTCTATTTATTGAGCGAACCTCGTAAACACGCAGTCCCATAGTTACAAAATCGAAAAGCAATCATCCACACATCTGTACGAATCAAAGAAAGATTTTGAACAGCAAATTGAATAAAAAATAAAATACAGTCTAAAAATATCGATAAAAACGCTTCTAAATTTAGCTATATCAAAAAGTAAAAAATAAATTATTTATAATAGACATTATAGACACGAGGCTTCATGTCGCTCTATTGCTTTACTGCTCTACTGTTCTTCCTCTATCTGTTTTTGTTAACGGTTGCTTATCAGTTTCCTATTCCTTCTAAATCTTTTATATAAGCTTCGTCCATTCTAATTATATGCCCTATCCAACAAGATTTTTTAGCTTTAACCACATATCCTATATTAGCTATGTAGTATTACGACGCGTTCGATTTTCTTCTCCACTGGTTTTGCTCCAACGTTCTCTCGAAATCCTCCCTCATTTCATTCCCTCCCATACGCTTATTTTGTTTTATTTTCATCTGTTCATGATCCAAAACTCACTGCCATACAAGAGCCTTGGTTGTATAATAGTCTTGTTAAACATGGAGATTCTTGAAATATTTTTTAATCTTAGTATTCCTTCTAGAAGTCCAAACGTTTTGTTTCTTTTCTTCAGTTTTCTATCGATTTATCTCGTTCGAACTCCAGGTGTATACTCCATGTTTTGCTCTGTTAATTGGTTGAAGTTATTCAGATCTTTTCCTATGTTCATATATTTGGAAATGTTCATCTATTTATAGCTGAGCAACATTCTTTTAATTACTTTTGATATAGAAGGAACGTTTTTTATAGATCGCAATGATTTGTGTTTTGTTATATTGAATAATCTCCTGGATTCGGATCCCACATAAACAGCACTATTTATATTTATTAAACTTCCTCCGACAACTACTCGGTGTCATTTTCACCAAATTTAGTATTTTCTTAGGTGTGAATACTGCTAGCACCTGGAGGAGCTTCATCATGGAGCTTCATATTTGATTAATAGATAATTTCACCCATCAAAAGTATTCAGTGAATAATTGGCTTATTTTATTGGTTAAGCCGCATCCCCACTGGACAAACAATGGATAAACATTGTTTACCAAACATTTGTCGGTAGTTTAGACAAACTTTTTTGTTTGTCAAACAATGTTCGCCGGTTTTTTGATGTGGACGCTATCCCAACAAATATTTCATGTATGGAAGGAAAAGGGGACGCCATTTTTGTTTGTCTAGAATGTTCCCGTCCTAGATCGAACATTGTTTGTCAGTGACTTCTCTGAGCCACCATCGACGAGAACGAGGTTCTTCCATAAAAATATAAGATGCTGCAATGCAGGCCAGGCGACGGCGGCGGCTCAAATCACCCATTCTTCGACAAAACCTAACTGACTAATATTTCATGTGGAATGGTGAAAAATATTGCTGAAAATGTTTGTCAAACGATTGTTTGTTGAAATAAGAAATGTTTGTTAAAACTGCACTTCAATCAACGTGTTTAACAACCTTTAGGCATATTTTCTTTATCCCATATGCTTTCAAGGTTTCGCCACCATACTTTATGACGTCTATTGAAGACTGTTTCATTATTAGTCTTTACTTCTTTTAATTTATCTTCTTTGAGCCCTCCAATAAATAAATAACGAGTGACATCAAGTCTCAAATTTTGAGGTTAGGTGAAAACCTACTTAGTGGATAAATTTTAGTAAAATCCACTTATTTTAAATAGCGCTGAAGGAAATTGCCTTTTGTATAATATTTTTTGGATGAAATAGTTTTTGTAAAACTAAAATTATTCAGGAATAATCTAAAGTAGACATAAAATTTTTTGTTCTAGTAGATTACAAATTTGGTAATCAGAATATATTACCTGGTGCTTCTAATCATTTCATCACAATTAATATTCCTACTTTAGAGACATTTCGAAATCATATTCGACATTAAATTTATGACTACGCTTGTTTTTTTATCATTGTATCCAATTCCACTGTTTAAATCCATATTTTGTTATTTTCCAGAGTCAATCTGTACCAAAAGTGATAGTAATGGGCAGTAGTACTGCTTCAGAAACAACAATTAACACCAGTACAGACAGTTCGAATACGATAGTTACCACGGTAACTGCAACCGATGGAACAGACGACAGTTTAGATTATCCAGAACCGATGGATTTTTTCTCTTCCGATAGCATACTGGATAATTCTAAAACTTCGATTCTTCAGCCTTGTCCTTTATCTCCAAAAACTCCTGCTACTGCTAAACAACAAACTCCTCCGACAGCTAAAAATCAAACTATGTTCACTTTCGAGATAAGCGAGCCTAAAAAGGGAGCCTCGATGGAAGATAGTACATCAAAAATGACAGAAACTGATCGTATTAAAGAGACAAAAACTGTGGATTCTTTAATGCGCGAACAAATCGAAGCTTTAAGGATAGACGCGCGAAGAAGAAACAGTTACAAACAAGCAGCGCAAAATTTAGACGAAATTGAAGTTATGAGTGATACTTGCTTCAACAGCAGTAGTCCCAAAGAACTCAGGAGGAATGTTAAGAAGAATCTCGACGTTGAAAAACAGAGAACGGGGAAAAATTCACCGAAAAGAAGAGCCGAAAGAACTGCTAGCTCTTCTCCCGAAGAAACCGATTCACCAAGACCAAAACACAGGTATGTAAATCAATTTTAATCGTACAAATACTTCCAATTTGTTAATCGGTGTAATCTAAATGTGGAAATAATATCCCAAATAGTTGTAGCCGTTTGAAACTTTCAGACTTATGATTTATAATCTACACATTATTGGAGATGTTGGTGTTTACCATAAATTTTATTCATTCGTATTTCCTACAAATACCTGGATAATAAGATCCGAATTCTAAGAGACTATTAGACCTGTCAACTAAACAAAAAAACTGAACAAACGAAGAATTCAATAGAAAAAAAAAGAGAAGTTACTGAAGCAATTGAAAGAGTCAAACATTTACAATGCAACTGGGCTGGTCTGAAGTCAAATCACAGATAAAGTTCCAGGGATGAAGCATACAATAAACAAAGGACTACCACCCACGTGATAGACGGAAAAGGATATATTCCAACTGGATCCAAGATGTCTAGGTTAAGAGAGGATTATGTCTAACAGCTGGCTGATGATGATGATTCGTATTTCCATGTCATTTCTCATTGTTTTTGTTAAATAATAAGGCTTCCAAAGTGTGACCTAGAGATCGGAGTAGCCTTCCACGAGCTATTTATCTATGGCGATATCCTAGATCCCATTCACGTGGTGTATTTAATAAGATACAGCTCTTTGATTTTTTATTTGGTAATGGATTTTATCAAAATTTGTAAACCTTGAGTAACCCTTGGATTGAACAATAACGAAAACTTTAAAAATATTCGCAATCGAAAACAATTTAGGACAAATATAACCGTGCTATAGATAGCCCGGTCAAATTTGGCCTTAACATTACATCTTTAGGCATTGGGCTACAGATCTACTCAAATACTATATCAGTTTGAAATCTCACTTATGAACGGAGCTGTCAAAACCAAACCATCTACATATTTCGTTATTTTTTCGTGTTTCACAGCAACTAGCACATCTTTAAACGTGACAGTTTCATCATCAAAAACCTTGTTATACTCTTTTTTTTTGTTTTCGTTTTTTTTTTTCTAGTCAAATCCCAAGCTTCCATGGTAAAATGGTTGTTGAGATTCTCCATAATCATTGAAACACATGGGTTTCAAGTACATGAAATCTGGCATCAACTCAATTTTGTCCAACCTATTTGAAAACATGGTGGACTATCTCTTCTATCTGAGAAGTGACACAGCGGAAAAGAATTGATCCACTTTATTGAGTCTAAGTATCCGATTGATGGTTGTCACTTCTGGTTTTACTTAGATCAGGATGTGGTTGGAAAAAATCAACTAGAAAGTCTCTACCTCCAGCTTTATTAGCTTCCAGCAATGTATATATAGCATATATAACTAAGCTAGAATGATATTTGGTTCTCCAGTGAACACAGAAAGACTTTTAGCTAGTAGGTACTGCTGGAATATTTTACAGCGGATTTCAACGGTCCAAGACGCTTTCTTAGTGGTGCGTCCCCATTTGTAGATAAAAAAATATATCAGAGAACATTTGGGAGCTACAAAGGATAATCAGAGTCCAATAAGTTTTAATTATTGGACTACCAAATTTTTGATATTGCAACAAACGTCTAGTGCCGTTCGGAAACATCGAAGGCACCCGATTGAATAAGATCTTTAGTCACTCACAACGACATTTAACATTTTTCGCAGTATTTATAGTACAGTGAGATACTGAACACACTGTTTTTCACAGCCACTACACCTACACTCACGATTACACTATCTGAGGCGCGTTTCCATAACCAAGTTATCGTCTTCAGAGACTGGTACACTGAAACTTAACCTAAGCTGGTAAACAGTGAACTTTCAGTCTCTGAAGTCGATAACTCGATTATATTCATATTGAACACACTATTCACGATACCACTACACCAACATTCCCGATTACACTATATGAGGCGCGTTTCCATAACGAAGTTATCGTCTTCAGAGACTGGTATACTGAAACCTAACCTAAGCTGGTAAACGGTGTACTTTCAGTCTCTGAAGACGATAACTCGATTATATTCATATTGAACACACTATTCACGATACCACTACACCAACATTCTCGATTACACTATATGAGGCGCGTTTCCATAACGAAGTTATCGACTTCAGAGACTGGTACACTGAAACCTAACCTATGCTGGTGAAAAGTGTACTTTCAGTCTCTGAAGACGATAACTCGATTATTTTCACATTGAACACACTATTCACGATACCACTACACCAACACTCACGATTACACTGTCTGACGCGCGTTTCGATGACCAAATTATCGTCTTCATCGTCTTAAACTGAGTTTAAACTTGGTTATCGAAACGCGTGTTGGTGTAGTGGTAATTTAAACAGTGTGTTCAGTATGATATTTCAACTTAACACAGTGTAGATTCAAAATTAATAAGTATTTTCAAATAGAAAACCACGAAAATGATCGATTCAATTTAATTAAAAATCATAATGTCACTCAATTGAATATTAACGTATCAAATGTTGTTTAGGCACAAAAAAACTAGCCGCCGTACTCGCTCCCCTAACAAATACCACCACCAAACGTCAGAAAATTTCGGTAGCGATGATCGTCAAATACAAAAATACCGAACAAGATCAAGCTTATCGTCGACGTCTTCCCGTATAACGCCTCCGCCACCTGATCTACGCGTGGATTTCTTTAACGAAACGTCAGATAGTAGCGGCTTTCAGAGGCCGTCGACGTCGTGTCAAATGAACGGCGCCGCGACGCCAACGTTTCACACGCTAGCCGTCTACGGATCGAGCGGCGGTGCGTCTATGGAAAAGCGAGGAAGCGTCTGTTTGAATAAATGTCTACGAGAAGTAAGTGATACACGATACAACAGTGTTTATAATTTTACTAGAGGTGGGTACGTTCAAGATTTTATATATACTCAGTGTAATCCAGTTCTTAACCTAACATAGAAAGACGTGCATAACGTTATCAATCAGTAAATACGAGGTCTGGTTATTAAATAATCGGCAATCATTAGGATGCTCAAAGGGCGACCTGGGCGCTGGTCATCTTTAGTGCTCTCTCGGCCATCACTAAAGCGTTTACACCACTCAAAAACACGTGCACTAGATAGAGAATTGTCCCCATAGACCTCTTGCAACAATTTATAGCACTCAGTCGGAGTTTTTTTTTTTTCAATTTAATGAGAAAACATCTTCGTTTCAAACCGCTACTGCACAAATACTATAATAGTGATGAAAACGTGTTTTGGGACGTGCAAAGACAAGATGTCTAAAAACCCCAACCATCTAGGGCGTCCTCTAGGCGCGCAGTCTCGTTATTTAATAGCCAGACCTCGTATTAACGCAAATCTCAATTTATAAAAGGAAGTTTCCATAATAAATAAAAAATTCTTGGTTTATTGAATGGAAAATGACATAAATTTACAGTTGTTATGGGAAAAAAATTCTCTACGACAATATTCATTATCTCTTCAATAGACGTCTATTGTCATTTGATGTTGATCGATGTCTTATGATGTCTATTGATGTGAATTTATGTCATTTGGGGTCATTTGACCAAGGAGATCAATGGGATCATATATTGATTGATTTATTGATCAATTTTTACCTAATAATGCGTAAAGTTTCTTTCTTTTCGGCACCCCTACAGCTTCAAATATACAGAAATTTAATGCAAAAAATGCGCTTAAAATGCGATGCATTAAGAGTAAAAATGTACGTATACCGTTCCTAGCTTAACCTAGAGATAGCGGTAGTTACTAAAAACTGCCACTGTATTAGAAAGTACACAATCTATACAGCGTATGATTCAAGTTTGAAGACGCCACGTTGAATTCTCTAAGAGAAATTTCTTCTCGTTGGTTTCTAGATAAACAACGAATTGATAATACATTTGCTGGAAAGTACTGTTTTACTGATAAAGCTGGTTTCACACGAGACGGTTTTATCAATTCCCATAAATCAAACAAAGAATCGAAATAATCGATTTTGTATTCAGTGAATCAATATTCCTAGCGACACGTGGTTCATGCATATATTCAAATTTGCCTTTTTTTAGTTTACCGGAAACAATTCGGACTTATACGACGGTATAGTCTATATAATTTCAAAAAAACACTACCCCCAGTTAATATAACCTATTTTTAGCATACATTCGGGGTGTTATTGATGGTTTTTAGGTTTTTGAAAACTGATCTCGGTAACTCTTATTTTAAAAAATTGTCTACAAGTCTCAGAAAGACTGCAATTTATTTTTATATGATGAAACTTTGGTTTCATGCCATGATTTAAGGGTGATTAGGTCACTAGATTTGGTCCTATGAAGTGCCGTTAGATCAGGGCTGCCTCAAGAAAACTAGTGTCGTCTGTCTACAAAAAAACATATTTTACCACTAATTTCTAGATTGGGGATGTCGTTATAAACAGAAATAACAAAATAGGGTCTAGTACTGAGCCTCGAGGCTGTCCGCATTCTATTGGCAAGAAAAACTACATCGTTGTATCTACCCTTACAAGCTGACCTCGTAGCTGACTCCCAACCGTTTAGAATTTAAATTCAATGGATTGTTTATAAAAAAGATACACAGTACATTCTGAACACCTGCTCTAATTGAATTCTATTTCATGTGTAAAATTGAATAATGTGTAAGTGATGGTAATTTTATTCAATAAATCTAATATTGAAAAAGTTATATTTTTACGAATCAACCCCAAATATTTTTCAGTTTTCTTTTTATCCTCGAAACGTGATTATCTTTTATTGAAACACCTCGTATACTAATAACCGCCTATTTACCTATTTTATTTAGCCTCTTATTGAGGTATATAAAATAGTTTTGCTATTCTTTGGTCCTAATAATCAACCCTATTCTTCCATAGTATAAAATTCGACGAAATCTTTTAAATAATTTAGAACAAAAGTTTTATTTGTCGTTCACCCCCATGACTGCACTTTAAATCGCATAAAACGCCTATAACCTCAAAGTTTTCAGACATAATACATTGTATGCAGCTATTTCTGTGAGAAATTCATGAGGTCATTTATTTCTTGGATCATATCTCTTCGTTGCCTTCGCGAACAATTTATTTGAATTTGGAAAAGTATTTACTGCGTTCCTGGGATATTTCAAACGCAGTTACATACACCATTATAATTCAAAAACCTTTTTCCGTCAGTTCCTTTAGGACGCTCGCCGCTTTCACTTTCACAGTCTCGACAAACTCAAATCTTGTACATTTTGATTCCGATTTAACCCTAAGTCACACAGATCCGACGAATAAGGTCAGAACAAAATTATGTGGAAATGCGACTCGAACGTGGATCATCTTCTACATCTTCTCGGCCATTTTGAAAATGTTTAAACCGTTCTAAAACACAAAAATTCATCGTTATACACTTGTTTCAATAATTTATAAGTTTCAGTTGCATTTTTTTCAAATTTAATGTGAAAGTTTACAACAATCTATTTCTACATCGATCAATACATAATTCCGATACAATCGAGGTCTACGGCTACACTGATTTGTCTATAGACAAGAGTAGGTTTCGGGTTAAACGACTGGCGGCTTTAACCTATGCGTGTTTTTTACGTGGAAGCGCTAGTTTTGGTACTTAATAGCCACACCTCGTATATGTTTCTCAAAATATAATTTGAATCAATTTTATTCATATTGGCACATTTTTTATATGAGTAAACTAAACTATGTAAACTCTTATGGATTTGAAAATATCTGCGCCGAATTTAATAGCGACGATGACAAAGTTTTTGGTTTGAATAGAGAAAAAGTTCAATAATCCAGTTATAGATTTTCTTTCAGTGTATATTGTTAAATTAGATTTACTTACTTTATATTTGTCGTCAAGTAAATATTAGAAGGAAGATGTTAGTTTGAAGAAATTCTAATCAGAATTAGACTTCGATCATACCTCGTAACCAACACGGATATGATTTATAACTTTTTTATGTATGAAATTTATCAAAACAACAATTCATATATATGAGAAAATATATTTATATCGATTGTAGAAAGGTGTAGATCACGGAATTCCCGTGACTTCTAATATTTTATACGTTTCGCTGATTTTTCTCATTATCGTCACTCACGCGAACTAATATACACTTAGACACTCACACGGCTATACACAAACTTTCGAAAATAGATTTCGACAACAAAACATTAGAGTTGGGAGTCAAATTTTCGAGTTAGCGATTATAAACATTCACGTAACAAAAAAATATTCTATTAAACCGATTCCTAAGTTGTTTCTTTCTACAAGAGTACTATCATCCACACTCTCGATTTATTCAATCTTAACGTAGTTTGACTTGCGTCCGAATAACTGACAATGAGAAAATGGGATTGAAGGTGAGCGCGTCATCCACACTCTCGCACTCGTATAGCCTCGTACAGTTTCGCATATTTTTCTTATCTCAGATTATTGACTGAGTTGTTAAGAGCAATCTCGTGAGTCCGAGTGCTTTAATGAGTTTTGTGAACTCAGATTGAAAGTGAGGTTAGGACGTCACGTTGTCGAATCTTGTCATCAAAATAAGTAAATAAATACACAAAACTAGATTATTGCAAACAGTAATCGATGTAAATAATTTTTCATTCACTGAGCAATGAGCATTATGTGAGTATGAGATGCTTACATAACTGAGTGAGCATTTTGAGGGATTTTGAGCTGGAGATTCTTTATTTTTGAGCTCCACAAGAAGATTATCTGGTAGTTCACTGAAATGCGCGGTTCTAATAAACATAATGATCTCTTTTACTGAAGGTACTCAAAGTTAGTAATAAAGCGCGTAGTTTATTTCAATGATTCTTTTTTTGTCATGTATTTTGGTGCGTAGGTTGCACTTTTCATTGAAGCACCTTATGAGAAGCGACATTTTTTGTTTTATTATCAGTCGCAAGAAGAAATATCGCAGAAAGTTTTACCAACACTGAAGATGTTACATATAATTGACCAGTCTAAACTCATCAGGATCATCAGGATCCTTCGAATATACTTTTGATCATCGTCGATTGAATCAAATTGTTCATTCATTTACCACTTAATCAAATGACAACTTCTCTTTTCCACTAAGACATTACAATCCTTGGGTTTCTTCGGAAAACTCCAATGTGACAAAATATTCGCAAACAACGTCCATTGAAACAGGATAAGAATTATCCTGTATCCTTCATCTGGTTCTAAGAGATCTTCCCATCAATTTTTAGCGAAAGCAGTTGGACTGTTCTCGAGTTATAGAAAGTAATTTGATATTATTTACTTGTAGTTGAAAAAAATCCACAAAGCGGTACTGGATGATCGTCGAAAAGTTTGAAATGCTACCTTACACCCTACTCTACAGATTTAGCCCCCTCGGATTATTTTATGTTCTCAAACTTGAAAAAAATATTTCAGCGTCTTGTCTTCACGATTCTTATTATAAAAAGTGTTTTGAACTTATTAAACATCGCTTGAAAAAGTGTATTGAGCTAAAATAATGAATAATAAATATATTTTTTCCAGAATTTTTGTGTTTTTATTGCTGGGCTAATGATCTTTTTCCCTAAATAATTTAAAATAGATTTCTAGTTAAAACAAGTAAATCCTTTCCTACTTTTTACTTACATTCAAATTTCCTATTTTATAATTAGAAAAGTCGCCGGAAAATAGAAGCATATTTTTCTAGAATTGATCTATAAAAGTCATTTCGAGGAATTTCATTTTTTAAAACTAATTTATAAATAACGTAACCATCTCTAATTTTCCGTGTAAGTACTTTGACTTACTTAATTCCGAATTTTGGCAGGTGAGAGCACATTTAGAACAAACCTGCACGTCCCCCATAAACGTGACTACTAATCCTCTAGACCCAGTGCACTTCGGTAGCGGTAGCACCAGGAAAACGCCCCAGGCGACGATAGTAGTACAGCAACCTTCAGTCAGTTTGGATCATACGAATGTATCTACGATATTACTGAAGAACGGGAGTGAATTTGTGTCTAACGTGCAAGATAGTGTTAAAGGAAAATTGAAAAGAGAAGAAAACATGAAACAGCTATTGGATGTCGCTCATAACCTCACATTAGAGGAGATGCATAATTTCGAAATGAAGTAAGTAATTTTCTAATGTTTTCATGTATCGTGTCGTATATTTTACATTTTTTGTGAGGAAAAACACATTTTCCTTCCTAGATCAAATCAAATAATATGCCATTACCTCACTATAATTTTTCTACGGATATACCGTTCTTAAATATGTTTCAAACGCGTTTTAAATTTGAAATTGATGGTACATTGAATTGTATTTGACTTGTATTCTATAGAGCCAAAACGATTTCCTTCATTTTTTTTTTCAAATTCACGGTATTTATGTCTAGATTTGTCATCAAGTCACTCAACTTAAGCCCTGGTAAGTTATTCTCAAACATGACTCTTTCTAATTAAGTTAAGTTGTTCTTTTGGGTCTAAAAATATTCAGTAAATTAAATCCTTTCCATTTGAGATGTAATATGAGTGAATTGGTTGAGTCTGAAAGGAATTAGAGCGGAATTCTCACTCATACATTTTTCTAAACTAAATGCTGCATATCTTGAGTTCTAATTCGAGTAATAGATAAAAAAGGAGCGGAAAACTAAGAAAATAAAAGATGGAAGCTGCAAAACTAAGAAAAGATAAAACAACAAGTGATATAGAAAATTGGAAAAGGTATCAATGATAGACCAGATTACAACAGTTGTTTTAAAAGCTCAGAAATACTTAAAGTCATTATGAACAAAATATATCTCACATTCGAAGCCCTAGAAGATTAACAAAACAGAATAGATAAATATAAAAAGATATAACAACATAAGAAACTGTAACCAAAGAAGATACAAAACGAGAATTGAAAACAAACAGAGTAGCAACAGATGCAAGCTTCATAATTGAATAAATAACTGAAAAATTAAACTATGTTTTATAGATTTTGGAAAAGTATTTGATACAAAAAAGAAAACTGATATAGGAAAAATCTTGAAAAGTATAAGGTCAGATACTAGGGCAAGACAACGAAAGTACGATGATAATATAAGCAAATAAGATAATTAGAAATGCAGGAGATGACCAAAATTCGGAATCAAGCTTAAATATACATAAAGATAGTTCACAACACCAGAACAAGGGATGAATTAGAGGATTAGATATATTACCAATAAAACCACGCGCATCCCATAAAACCGACGCCATGACCTTACCTGCAGATGAAAGAGTCTTCGGAGCCGGTTCTCCCTTTTCTGTCCATTGTTTTGATTTTTCTTTTGTGAAGTAATGGATCCAAGTTTCATCCATGGTTATTTACCATGTTTACAAATTCTACTTAACAACGTGGGGTCTTCAAACTGGAAACATGCTGTATATATTGTATACTTTCTAAAACAGTGGTATTTCTAGATCAGGCCAGGTACTTTTTGGACCATCCTCGTACATAAAAGTTTTCATACACATTTTGACATTCGTATTTGAAGAATTATAAGATTGTGAGAAAAAAATATTAATGCAGAATATGAAGCAGAAACTTACAAAAATAAGAAAGAAAGACCAAGGAAGAGCAGGATAGAAGAGAAAGGAGAAAGAAGAAGAATAAGATAAAAGGAAAACCTAAGATAGAAAGAGGCCGTGAAAAGAGAAAGCTAGAGAACAAACCTCATTTCTAAAGATCTGTTAATCATATAAGTGATTCAAAATGTCTTTTAACACATTTATGACTATGAACTCTAAACCTCATTAATTTCTTCATTACTTCATTGTTTATATATCGTATTTATCTCAGTTTTGTAAATTGTCAACTACAACTTCAATTATTTATTTTGACCATAAATATCTTTTTCTATTCATTTTATAATTATTCTTGTATACGATAAGATTTAGAATTTAAGGCGGTCTGTACACTGATACTGGGTTCTTAATAGTTTGATTTATTTCCGATTTGGTTAAGAAATTGTTTTGAAAAGCAAAGTTGTAAGTTGACATTATCCAATCACGACTAACTTCACTCCTAAAAAGTTTCAAGAATAAGCTTAGGTAATGGAAAGTTTCCGATATTATATGTTTAATAGAAAAAAACCACTTCAATAAAGCTCCAGTAGATCCAACAGATCTATTTATATAATTCTATATTTAATATAGAACAAAATGCGTCAATAATATTGAAATATAGTTGTTCAATAACTTACATGCTAATTAGACACTTACTTTCATCTTTTGTTGATAAAAAAAGTGTTTACGAGTTTTGAAAGCATACATTTCAAACTTTATCACTTATACAGATTGAAAATATTTTGAGAGAATATTTTACGTCAGGAAAAATAAACGAAAAAGTTTAATTAAAAAAAAAAATCACGTAATCCAACTTTAAACCAAATTGAAAACAATAATAAAATGATTCGTTGCTTTCATAAATCGGTTTAATTTTTGTTTTTTTGCTAATAATATCGAATAGAGTCCAGTTTTGAATACCATATCATGTGTTTCTAGCTGCGATTATGGTTATAGAGGATAATTTCTTAAGCTTTGCCATCGTTTTCGACGGATTTAACTCCCTATGACTTTTTTGAAACTTAAATAAAGCGCCTCCGAACCGATGTGAAACATTTGATGGGCTCTTCAGAAATTGTATAATAATTATATTTTGGAAATATCTATTACTAAATTGTTTTTGCATCTCTAAAAATATTTTTTTATACTAATACCTCGTCTATTTTTAAAGCAAACCAATAAATGCTTTATAAAAATTAGTTATAACGTCTTAAAATTTTAGTTTGTAATAATTTAAATCCGTTTCCTCAATCAACATTGAAATTATCGTCTCATTTCCTGTTTTATTCAACTCATTCTCTAAGACATTGTCTTATTCTCCTATTGTCCTTTGGCGCGTCCTCTTGCTTTATACAAGCTTGAAACAGGCAATTTATTAAAGTATAATACGTGCAAATTGCTTCGTCATTATGAGAACATTTGAATAATTTAATATTTAACATTGTCAGTTCAAAGAAATCTGTATATCTAGATCTTTTCGAATTTTGTTTATCGTATATAAAAAATTATTTTAACTTTTGAACAACTGGTGAACAGCAGCTCGTTTGGGTGCCAGGTAATATGAGCAACAAAACAAATCTCGAAGCGGCAGACTAGCTCAACAGAAAATCGACCAATGGGTCCAAAACAACACCATCTTCGGTCTTCCACAATCCAAACTCCATATTTCGTATCGAGTTGACGCTTTTTCACTGCGTTTAATTTGATATCATCCATATAGAGAAGAATCATCAAAAGGAAGTTCACTTTAGTTGTGTGGACTACGAGATCTTCACAAGTCATCTGTGTTTGAACTCATCTTTAAAGATGGCTGCAAGCTCCTGTCTCGTTCTTTTCTTGATGTCTTCAATGTTTTCAAATCGCAGTCCTTTCGTATCCCTTTTCATGCGTGGAAACAAGAAAAAGTCGCACGGAGCCAGGTCAGGCGAGTAAGGTGCGTGGGGCAGCGGAACCATGTTATTTTCAACCAAAAACTGGCTAACAGTGATGACTGAGTGTGCAGATGCGTTTTCATGGTGGAAGAACCAGTCACCTGTGTGCTGAACCGAGCTCCAAGATTTCAGACAGTTGATCAATTGTCTGTGCCATCATAAAAAAACGGAGTAGCTACCAAAAACGGTCACTAGTAACAGAACGTGGCAGGTCAGCGGCCCGCGAGGCTATTTTTTTTATTGATGGGCACTTTCAAATCATGTGGTTTGGTTGATGAAAATGAAAATTTGTTATTTTTTTATGAGAAGGAATGTTTAATCGATCAATCAATAAATTCCTTTCCGATCTGAATCATACTGGAAACTCAAGTATGTCGATTGACTTTTTCTGGTCTTTTGGGGACTTTTTTTTCCATAAGATTCAGTTGGAAAACATGTTTTTTGTACAAAGTTGGCCATCATTTCTTATATTCTGAAACATCTTCTGTTTTTAGCTCTATGATTCTATATGATGAGCTGGAATTCAAAACCAAATCAATGTATTCTCCTACGACGTATTCTCATGCTTTCGAACAATTTTTTATGACAAAATCACGATCATTTGGTGAAAACGAATGATAACGTATGGAAAAATACTGATAAATAAGTTAATATCAACGATCCAGCGCATTCATCAAATTTTAGATTCTTCCGTTATAACCGGACAGGATTGGCTTCACGGTCCATGTTATGCACAAGATCGTGAAAAAATTAGTTCATCATACTAAAAAATTTCACTGAAACTCCAATGCTCTATTGTCCAGTTTTTCTACCTGCAACAGTCTTTACAATTTTTTTCTCTCGGACACTTATGAATTTTGTTAATCGAAATTTTCATGACAATTACTTTTCGCGACAGAGTCAAACGCCCTTCTCAATTGTACACTTTAAATGTCTCGAGATAGAAAATATTATCTTTCTAATAACATAAACCACAGATATAAACGGACATGACCGGCTTCGTGATCCATATTATGGACGAGCTCGTAAAAAATGGTTCATTACACTAATAATAAATTTCTCTAAAACTCCAATTATATCTAATTCTCTTCAGTTTGTCTCACTGCAAAAGTCTTTTGAATAACCATATAATTTCCAGCGTTTTCCTTTGGACACTTATGAATTCTGTGATGACAATTAGTTTTCGCAATAGGGTCAAGTGCCCTTCTCAATTGTACACTTCAAATGTTTTATAAATATTATCTTTCTAATAAATTAAACCACAGATTTAAGCGGACATGACCGGCTTCGTGGTTTATGTTACAGACGAGTTCGTAAAAATGGTTTATTATGTGAGGCAATGGTAGATTTTGCATAAAATCAACTGTTACAGCTGCAACAACTTCTTGTTCCTTACGAAGATCTTGAACTGATGAAATTTTGTCCTAAAATTCCTTGGCACGTCTTTTATGGATCATTAACTGAACTTCCACGGAACGTTTTTTATTTTCTAAGCACATTGTATAGATGATCGTTGTTGAACTAAAATGAACTAAAAAAATATACTTCCTCATTCTAGACACCTATTGGTTCCGCACTTATTACCTTCGAGAATTACCCCGAAAGTTATAATTTATTTCGTAACTAGAAATAACAAGTCACGTTTTTTTCTACGAAAAATCATTTTAAGATACCACATGACGTAACCTGGTTCGAATCCAGGTTGTAGAAATAAAATTTTGCCAGATGTTACCGTACAACGACCTAAAAAACTGTCACAAACTCGTTTCGTAAACACGCCTCGTAATTTTCTATTGAACACGAAAACTGTTGTCCGAGGGAAGTGAGTAGTAACGTCTACTATTAATTATGAACCAATTTTCGTCTCAATTCACCATAAAAATAAGAAAATATCGATGATTACAAACATTCTCCTATCATAATTCGATTTTCAATTACATTAGAAGTTGAACTGAAATCATTAACTTCTTCACATGCTGTGACCGTTATCGATTGTTGGTTACCATTTTGGCTTTCATATTTTCTTATATTCTTATTGATTCATTTATGCAACTGATTTTAAACAATTTATTATATATTATAAACAATATGCGTAATAAAAATAATAATTTATTATTACAATCAGTGGCGTAGCAATTAAACGCTGGCGCTTAAAGGGGTATCACACCCAATTTTTTCTACTATAGTTTCCAAGTAATCTCTTCGTTCTTCATCATCATGTATTCCGTTTTCTATTTCTATCTCTTTTAACAATTATAGATTGGAATAAACCTTGTTTAAACAGCAGATGTATTAGATAATAATTTACCAACCGTTTTTTTTCCATTATTTCATTTTTGGTAAAAAGCGCGCAAGCTCTGGTTACCACTGATCCATTGTCACATCTTTACCTTCGTCTAACTGACTTCATCAATCTTTTGGACTATTTTTCGTTCAAGTGCTAGCAGATCTACGAAGGTTGCTACTTAACCTCGGAAATAGTTAAATAAAAACAATAACTTTGATTGTTTTTGTAAGAATTCTCCATTAAGAGCAACGAACGCGTCTGAAACAATCATTTTTGACTGTTAAAAAACATTTTTGCTCAAACTATTGTGAGATAACTCGCATTGCCGTGGCGATTGGTTTCCCTGATTCTTACGAAAACTTCTGGTAAACAAATGCTGATCTTCCATTCAGAATTCACCGTTCTACGTTGCTAAAAAGAAACGTCCAATTATACCGGTAGGTTATAATGTCTTTAAACATTTTATGGTCGTTTATGATTGTGTTAGGCTGATCCAAACATCCAAGGTGTTCTTGGAAAATTGTAAAATATCCGATGTTGTATTAAGCTAGAATGAAGTCAAGACTTCTTGCTGATAACTCGTTTATATTAGTCCTTAAAAACATAGAGCTGATATTTCTTCCTCAAAATACAACTAGTGTCTTTTAGAAACTGCAATAAAAGTTCTAAAAGCTCTAGCCTAACATAACCTAACCTAAAAGTTCTATTGTTGACATGCGGGACCTTGTATCTATTCAACTTCTTGTATTGAGCGTGATTTTAAGTATCTGTGAAGTTTTTCAAAGGATATCGACTTGGGAAATGTCAAAAAGATAAGACGAATAAGCCTGAGCTTCCATCGAATATTAAAGAAGTTAAATCATTAGAAAAAAATTTTCTTTAATACTAAGATGTCCGAATATTATGAGTTATGAATAAAATGAGTGTTAGTGTGCTCAAGAGACGTCAAATGTCATACAGACTATAGATAATAGCTTTCGAATACGATTATTTATTTTTTTTCAAATTTTGATTATAGTTCTGTCGATTTAACCACCACCCTGTATATTTCTGTGCATTACCAAACTTTATGAAGGAGGTTTTTGAATAATGATGGAAACGGTTTCCAATTAGAGACGTGCTCGCTTCTGTGTGATCAACTTTCCCCTGAATCTACATTTTCAAAAGCATCTGGAACATTTAGTCACTTTCCAAGAAATTCTCGTTTTATGTATATGTACTACGAATAAACAAATGAATATACCAAGGTGCAATAATGTCCATTTATTTTTAGAATTTCGATCTAATTTTAACCGTACGCTAAAAGTAAAATTTAGATCCGATATAAATAAAACTTGTCGTATTTATACTGTTGTTGATGTATAAATAAACACTAGTCTAGTTAAAAAATATGTTTACGTTATATATATAACACATAAATTAATTTTTTTTTAAAATTTTCTCGAAAAACATCAATTGAAACGCAAAATATTTTATCTAAAACTCTCATCTGGATAGCAAATCGATTGAATGAATATTTGATGGATCGACTTTTAAATCTCAAGTATGTGGGGGTCGATATCTCAGAAACTATGCGTCTTACAAAAAATTCGTGTCAACCTAATTTGTTGCAAATTGTTTTGTCCACAAATATGTTCATATAACTTTTTGTTCTAAATTTGAAATTAAAGAAGTTATAAGCAAAAAAGTGAGAAAATTTTGCTCTATAACTTTTTTTTATACATTTTTTCAAAAAAAAAATAACTTCAGATCAACCTTGTAGATGATTTTTTGAGAAAAGTTTTTCTCTATATTTTTTTTGAACTTCATTCATTTAAAACGCTGTTACAGCACTTCAAAAGTTTACAGGGTTCGTCAATGCTCATGAGAATCCGGTCAAAACGAAATGTTCAACTTATTCTTGATTTTTTTCATTGTAAATATATTCTAAAAAAAATTTGTAGCAGCAAAAAAGAAAATTTTTATAAAAGTTTTCTCACTTTTTTGCTTATAACTTCTTTAATTTCTAATTTAGAGCAAAAAATTACATAAACACATTTGTAGAAAAAACAGTTTGTAACAAATTATGTTTCAACAAATTTTTTTTAAAACGCTTAGTTTTCGAGATATCGCGAAAAAAGATGTTTGCACCCCAGTTTCCAAGATGGCGGCCAAAGTACAAGGGTGACGACTCCACAAATTTGAAATTGAGCTTCTATCAACTCCCCACACATGTCCCAAAAATAAAATTGCGTCCTCTAAAAAATGCAATATTCGATCCTGAAATTGTAACATTTCAATGGACTTAACCACTTCTACAAAGTATTCAAAGGTCGTGGTGGATGTCCACTGCACCCGCGCTGTGAGCACAGCTCAAATCATTGGAGAGTCATTGTGCGTTTTATTCAAAATAAAAAATCTTGTATTTCGTACAATGTTGTTTGATAGTGGTGTAATATCAGCAGCAGCTAAGTTGTGGATTATAGAACATCTACCAAACAAGCGGTTTTCAGTCCACCCAATAAATAGAAGAAGCGAGAAAGTTCCACCCTTGAATCACAGCGAAGCAGCCAGCTAAACCACGCGGTAACAATCGATTTAAATCAAACGAGTTTGTTTTTCATAAACATCGCTGTAGACCTCATGGATGTCACCTCCAACTTCCTAGTTCTGTTCGTACTCATAAAGGCAACCAAAAGGTAGAGAATATTTTGAAAGAAGAACAAAAATAGAAAGAAGATGGAGAAGCCAAGAAAATGAAGAAGAAGGAAGTGATAATAATTAGAGAGGAATTGATCGCAGCAATAAATAGCAAAATAATGATAAGGCAGCCGAGATTATAAAGAACTTGAGAAAAAAAGTTGCCTCATATTTTTTCCTTTTGTTTTCCATTTTCCAGTCCTGAATTCTTCTCTTTCTTAGTTCCATAATTTATTTTGTTGCTCTAAAATCTGGTATTCTTTATATGTGACCCAGCCACTATATTCTTCTGGATAGATTCCTCATTCCATTATCTGCTCTTCGTAGCCATAATTCTCTCTCTTTTTCACCTCATAGTATCCTTCTGAATGTTTTCCTTTACCATATATCTAACACCGCTTCATCTGCTTTATTGAGAATCCAAGTTTCGCCTGCGTAGGAATTATTATCTTATATAGCTCCTATACAGCTTCGCCACCCAATTGTTTACTTCCCTTCGTCATTGCTGCTTCTACATCTCCTCCCTCGTCACCGTCTTGATCAATAACCACCCCAAGATATACATAACTTTGAACTTGTTCTAGTTCAGTTGTATGGACAAACTTCTCATTGTTCTTTTCGTTTGTGGTGTTGTCACTATCATGAACTTCGATCTAAGTCATTTCTATAAAGGCTTTTGAAGGCTCCTTGAATATTCCTTGAGCTTGTTTTCAGATGTTGAAAGGATTTTTACATTGTTAGTGTCCCTGATCTGTTTAAACCAATTTTGTCTTCGTTTTTATATGATCTTTCATTTTGGTGAGACTTTTTTTGATGTTAAGATTGTTCCTAATGATAAACAAATAATTTCTATTGACAGTATAGTGGGTTTTTAAGAGATCTATGAAAACTGAATAAATTGGTAGATCATATTAACTGTTCTACCAGACTCCGAACTTATTTCCTCCAAATTCTGGCAACCATGTATAGTCAAGTTAAATGACAAAAGGTTTCTTTAATAAAAAGCGTGACTACAAGATAGACGAAGTTTAGACAAACATTGTTCAAGGTCAAACGTTACTACTAATAAAGAACTATCAATTTTGGTCAATTGCTCATTTGCATTCTTTGAAATATGAACTTTTCACGCTGTTACCTGGTGCTCTGTTAGTATTTTTCTTTCTTCTGCTTTTTCTTCAGATTCAGCTTCTTTAGTTTGATACATATCACAATTTGAAGACGTGTCCACTATTGGAAGTTCAATAGAAATATTTGATGAAGCAAACATTTTCGTTTATTCCTTTATTCACTACTACAGAGCTGGAAATATGTTATAAAATATTAGGTGGAGGATGGTCCCAGAAGTACATGATCTGACCTAGAGATGGCAGTAGTTGCTACTGTATTAGAAATTGAATAATCTCTACAACAAGTTCCAATTTTGAAGATGCCATGCTGGAACCATCAATAGAGAACGTTTTGGTGAATTTGCTCTGCTTCAAATAAGGCAAAGATCGTTCCATCTGTAGGTAAGGTCATGGCGTTGGTTTTATGGGATGCGCGTGGGGTAATTTCCATTGGCAACATCTTGAAAAAAGAGAAATTGATCAAAATTGATCAAAATTGATGAATCAAAGTTTGAATTGCTACCTCATGCACCCTTGTTGCCAGATTCACTTCCCTCGGATCATTTTCTGTTGAATAATGGTTATTTGGAGAAGAAAAGTATTTGGATTTTGTTATGCCTTGAATGTTTTTTGAAAATACTATTTACTAGTAAAATAGATTTTTTATTTCTCATTTAATTATAATTTAGTCTTTATTATTTTCCAATCGGTTTGTTGTTTCAACATCATTTTTAATTTAGTTTCTCTATGAAATGTTGAGTTTATTATGATTGTTGATGATAAATAAAAAGTAGCAGTCCCTGACCTAAATTTATCGAGAATCAAAAATTTGAAAAATTTTGCTTACTCGACATCCATGAATTAATGTCTACCTTTATTATTTTGATATTATTTCAAATATATTGGCACAATTTGTAATATAATTGGAGTATAAAAATATTTGGAATATTTTGAAAAACTAGCCGTGAACGTTCGAGATCTTGAACTAGATTCAAAATTCAAACACACCTAATCAGTTATACTACGTTGTCAGTTTAACACAAATTTCATATAAAATTCGCGACAAAAACAGTTCCACAATTGATACGTATTCCCAAAGTACATTCTTTCCAGTTCATCCGGAGTTCTGGTTGTGGTAATACCTCATGTAGTTTTTTTCTCTGATATCAATCGCCTTAAAGATTTCGTCCATCCAGGTTTTCCTTTGTCTTCTTCTGTTTTTTGCTCTCTCTATTCTGGTACCTAGGAATCTCATTTTCGTTCTAGGTGTCATTTTTCTGTGTCTTTCGTTCGTACAACTACTATTTTGTATATTTCTACTATTATTTCATTGGGTATTTCATTAGAAACGATGATTTTTTTGCGTTACATAGTTTCCCTGTATTTGCTGTTCTTTTTTTTATTTCTTTCTCTAACGTTTCATATCCTAATTTTGTGATATATAGAATTGATAAAATCTCTAAATTTATTACTAGAAATCGAATGGTTTCCATGATTTCCATTGGAATATTCTGTATTATAATAAAATTAATTAACAATCGTATTTATAAAACGGTAACTTTGAGTTTGATGCATATTAATGTTAAATGTTAAGTTTCAACTGAAGCGGTAAGTTCGGAAGTAACTTTCGATATACCGCAGGAAAGTTCAACCTGATAATTCAATACGAAATACAATACAAGGTGTCCCACGACAAGTTAAAACTATCTGTATATGGCGAAATATTTATAGTAAAATCATAAAAATTTCTACGTTTGGGTTTTCGAATATGATCTTTTTAACTGAAATATTTTCAAAGATGGCCGATTTACGGTTCTACCGGAAGTCGAATATAACTTTGTTATTTAGAATAAAACACCCTGTATATTAAAACGTTTTTGAAAACTACGTAAAATTTTAGTATACATTTGTCTAAGAACTTTGTCCGAAACATGCACACTTTTTGAGTTATTGATTTTTTTGTAAAAAATTTGACTGTTGCAGACCCTTATAAATTATTTTTTTACGAGGATACCCTTAAAAATATGAAAATGGTTTCTATTGGGTTGCTTTTAACAAGGTCAGGAATTTTTGAATCTACGTTGAAAATTTTTTAATTTATACAGGGTGTGTATAAAAAGTGTTCAAAGTTTAACGTCATAAATATCAAATTTCTTCATTTTTTTATCTAGAACCACCCGGTTTTTTTCTATTTTAATGCGTTCAATTATTTTTCTTTATCTAGTGCTCTGTGCAAAAAATCAAATCAAATTGTATTCACTAATCCTTTTCCAACTTTCAGTCGTCTCCGAGATATTTGAGGTTTTAAATTATTATAGTATTTTTTAACAAGTTTTAAATTCTATGTATACTTTTGGTATAGTTTGGAATAAATGACACTTATTTAACTGTCATTAGTCAATTGTTAATACTTTCGAAAATAGTTAAAATAACTCAATCTGAATTTAATCCCGAATAAATAAAATTTAGACCGCACCTGCGTGTCTAAAAATTTACAGAAATAATTTAATATCTGGATAACGGTAAGGCTTACGTATAGGAAAGTATACATGAATTTACCTTATTCTTTACACCTGAATGCATTAAAATAGAAAAAACCGGGTGGTTCTATTCAAAAAAATTGAGAAATTTGATATTTATGAAGTTGAACTTTGAACACTTTTTATACGCACCCTGTATAAAATGGAAAATTTTTCAACATAGTTTCAAATACGTCTGACCTTGTTTAAGGCAACGGCACAAAAACCATTTTCATTTATTTGAGGGTATTTTCGTAAAAATATAATTTATCAGGGTCAAATTTTTTACAAAAAAATTAATAACTCAAAAAGTATGCATTTTTCGAAAAAAGTTCTCAGACAAGAGTGTACTTAAATTTTACGAAGATTTCAAAAACGTATTAATTTACAGGGTCTTCTATTCAAAATAACAAAGTTACATTAATTCTGGTAGAACCTTAAATCGGCCATCTCTGAAAATATTTTGGTTAAAAAACACCCTGTATAATCCTGAAGGTCAGTAGTGAGCTATAAATCATTGTACGTTAAATAATAGAGAATGTAAAGACTATGTATGTGGCATTAAGTAAACCATTATCAATACGGGGGTTGCCACTAAAATTTGAAAGAAACAAATGAAATTTTCAGAATTTGATATGGCTTTTCAAAAACATTTGATTTGAACGCATCAACCGCTTCTTCAAGTATAGAAAAACGTTAATATTTGATCTGCAGAAATAAAAAAAAATCAATGGACTATACGAGGGACGATCCATCAATTCGATGTTTTAACTGTTTAAAAACGTTTCTATTTGAACTGATGTGTGAGAACTCGCAATGTCGTAGTGGAGAATGATTCGTTTTCTGCGATTAGTTTCTTTCGAACACTCCTGACAAACAAATACCGGTGTAACATTCAAAATGTCCAGTCTTTCCAGGCGACCATTTGCTTCAATATATGCGAACAACTTTTGTTGTATTTGGTTCGAGATGAAAGTCTTATACAGTCGATTTTTGTATGTGGTATCTAATGAAAACAAATCTTTTTGTCGTCCAAATGTTCATGCGAATAGAACTTATGACCAAGTATGCCTCAATCTCAAAGTATGTCTCATGATGTTTACGTATAGCATCGATTTTTCTGGTACAACTGTCGTTTTTGGACGGTTTAATCCACATCCAAAGTCATAGAAAATCGTCGCACAAAACTTAAGTAACATCCCTCATAATATAAAATTTCTAGAATATAAATTCTAAATTCCCAAGCCCCCAACGCAAAAATCGATTTACTGAGGCTAAAGTACATTTGAATAACCTCAGTCATATATTCGGAGCTAACCTAACCTAACCTAATCTAACCTAACCTAACCTAACCTAACCTAACCTAACCTAACCCTTGAGTGATCTAATGATATAGCACGAATCTATCAATCACATAAGCGACTGTTATTTTTCATGACCAGAGGATTTTCGAAAAAATCGAAGCAAACGGTAAAAAACGCTTATTCGAAAGATATTTCTGTGATTTGTGTCCAGTTGAAGAACGTTCAAATGAAAAAGAAAGAGAAGCTTTTGTCAAAATTACTGAAAATTTTCAGGATAACTTCTGACCTTACCAAAAAAAATGCTCGATGCATATTATAAATTGAGATGAAATATATTTTTGAAAATACAGTTTTTCTATTCTCTCTTGAAGTGACGAGCTTGAAGATTAAGATATCACTAAAATTGAAAAACGCTACCAAGGAAAATTGGAACCTGCTAAGGTTGCGGACTACTTACTTGAATATACCTTTTTCTCTTGTAGCCACAAGGGTTAAAAATATGAGTCACTGTATACATTTGTAAAAGCATTATGTAATAAGGGTTAAGTTTTTGTAGAAACTGATTTAACATTATGGTAATTCGTGTGGAATTTCCGTAAAAGCGAATAAATCTCAAAGAAATTTTTGATACTCGTAGATGTATAAAATCGTTTTCAGATCGTCAAAACCATTCTCCGATTCTGATTTATTTCAGATCAACTTGTGTTCTGAAACTAATTTTGTTTTGTATATTCACTATTCTGACAACAACATAAAAGCACTCAATTCCAATTTGGAGTTATTTGCTTTTGAAGTTTCCATTTTTGATACGTTCAATTGGATTACTTTGTAATAATAATGTAAAAAGGATTCGCTCGGGGTAATTTTCAATGATTTTACAGTTAATTAAAATAAAAACAAAGGAAACACTTATTGGAATCACTATATTCCGACTTTTCGAAATTAATTTTTAATGGATACCATTTTTTTAGTTTAGTCAAAAAATTGTTTACATAAAAACACAAATAGAAAAATCTAAATATAAAATTCATAGAAGAAAACTACAATTTCAGTTGGCGAATGATTATACATTTTTTACGTTGTAAAGTATTGAGCTATTAACTAATTCTGAACGTGGAGTGAGTAGTGCCGTGAACTGCACTAAAAAGTATACCAAATAATTATATACAAGACTAATATTCTATATAGAAGTGGAAACTGAAAACAGAAACATAGATAAAAAAAAATACAAATTAAAAGTACCGGGTGGGCATATAAAAACGGCTGTAGATTGGTAACCAGGTGATTCAGTTCACCAATTAAACCTGCTGTACAAAAAATTATTCAAAATTAAAGAAAAACATCACAAATAAATCTCCAAACCTAGAAAGAACCGTTGGTCGTTCGTTTTTTCTTTTTTCAGTCTGAATTATTGCAATAACAAACAAATAACCACAACCCCAATTCTGCAGAGTAGTAATTCCTATATCAGGTCCAATTGAACCCTTCTTATCATGAAAAATTTCATTTCATCACACTCAAAGTATATAACAGCAACAAATTATATAACATAGAGGGCGTATTTGAAATTCTAGAATTGAAAAAGCAGAATATATAAATTCGAAGCGATCTAATCAATGACGTGAATACTAGAGGGCGTTATTCCATATTCATATTGTTACTAGTTTTGAAAGATTTGAATGGAAACTTAATAGTTCAACTAAATCTTTCGAAAGTAAACTGAATCAACACTACGACAATTTTTTTTAAACGTCTATTAGGCTGAATCAGTCGCTGATTGGTGGATAGGACAGCAGTTTCAATTTCTACCATTAAAATATTCCGTATTGCCTGTCGTATTATTTCAATCATATCATCTCTTATCGTGACATCTTTTGGTGTAAACGAGATCTTTTATTCGGCCCCACAAATGGAAATCAAAACAAGTTAGATCTGCAGATCTGGGTGGCCAAATAAATAAACTCCCGCGTCCTACCCACCTATCAGGGTATGCCTGATGCTATAGTTTTTGAGTTATTAGCAATTGAAAAATACGATTTTTTGTCGAAAAAATCGCATTTTTCAATAGTTTTTCACGTAACGATGTATTTTATCGAAAAAACTGTCATGAACAAAAATGAAACTTATAAAACTTATATAAAGTCATGAAATACTTTTTAAAGAACTTTAAAGGACCTTTCAAATGATATAAATCGTTTAGACTAAAATTTCAGTGATGTAAAATAGTTAAAACTAAAAAAAATTACACTAAAACCAATGCAGTTTCATTGAAAATCAAAATTGAACTTATTCCTTGTACCAAATACTATACTTGGAGGTTATTTACGACATATGGAAGTTTGATTCATTAGAAATACATAGTTTTGAAAAAAATTAGCATTAAATGGTTTTCGCCCCTTAAAAACAATTTGATCAACTCGTGACCACGTAGATCTTGATATGTAGGGTAAGATCAGCTTAATTCTAAATTTTCAGGAAAATCGGAGCTGCATTAAAGATTTCGGAGGTTTGACAACATTTTGAGCTTCAATGTCTGCAGTCCAACGACTCTAATGTTGTATCTTCCACATCCAACAGGGATTTTTTTAGGACCAGAAATGCATATTATGGTGGATTTAATCCACCATTACTATGAAACGTAGTATCATCTGTCCACAAAATATTTCGTTACAAATATAACATTTTTAAATGATGGAAAAACTTGTATCATCAGCCAACTATATGTTTGAAGAAAAATTCTTAACGTAAATTTACATTCCAAACATCTCGTTTATATAATTCAACTCAGGTAGTCCTGCAGATAATTTGGTGGTGGTGTGTGTATAACTAAATCATTATTATTCTAAACCTGAATGCGGTTGTGATATTGGAATCAAACTTCACTTAACCGACTCTAACTTTCGTCGAATTCTGTTTGATTATCCCAACTTTCCATGAAGGTAGTAATACCTCGATTCTGTCAAGAAATATATTTCGAAGTTATAATTGCTTTCGATTCACTTTGAATTCGTTTGAATTTCAAATTACATCAACACTAACAGACGTTTATATATAAAGAAAAAACTGAATCGCTTTTTAAAAATACCAAGAACAAAATTTAAGAAAAATTATTTACTTAAGATTACAAAAAATCAGAATGTGTAGTACTCGACTCAGAACGGCTTCGGAGAAAACTAATAATACCTGTAAGTCCAGTTGTCCAAAGAATAAGTAACTACAGGGAACTTATAGGGACAGGCAACTTTTGCAACTTCTGATCGAAGGGAAAATCTAGGGAAATCGCCGTCCTGGTAGACGGCAGGCTTCATGTCTGATTTAGACACTGAAGAAGGACCAGAGACAGAAATGACTTTGTTAGGGTTATTAGTTAGAAGAGGGCACCCAAAGAAGAGGTCCAGTTGTGCTTAACCGATTTTTATAAACTTGAAGTTGTTCGAAAGAGCTTTTATCCAGCAATATAAAATATATGAAATCTATGCAATTCAATTAGAAACGAGAATGCTATATATCATATATTGTGATTTTTCAATCTATACAACTTATACTTCAAGTTTGAAGACGCCACGTTGTTAAATTTTTGTTTGGCAGCCATCGATAGTGAACTTGTAAACATAGAAAAAATTTAGAGTTTAGACGAGACCGTACGATCTGCAAGGACCAGCATCGCAGTCGACCAAATGAGGTGACGACACCAGAAACGTTGAAGAAAATCCACTGGATGATCGTCGACTCAAAGTGCGCGAGCTACAGACATTTGAGGCATTTCAAAAAGTGAAAATTTGGACATGGTAAAGATGGGTGCCACGTCTGCTCACAATTAGTTAAAAATGTCGTCGTGAAGATGTTTCCATCGAGTTTTTGGCAATTTTTGACAGAAAGAAAGGTCACTTCACACCCAGAACAAAAAAAACAATCAAAACAATGGACTGAAAAAGAATAACCGGCTCCAAATAAGACATAGACCGTTCCATCTGCAGGCAAAGTTATGGCGTCGATTTTTTGGGATCCGCGTGGGATAATTTCCATTGACTACCTTGAAAAAGAAAAAACTATCAACTGCGAGTATCATGCGAACTTATTGCAACATTTGAGCGAAGAAATCAAGCAAAAACCACCGCATTTGACTCAGAAGTAAATGTTGTTTCGTTAAGAAATGTACCAACTAAGAAATCTGTTAATGCAATGGCCCAAATTGATGAATTAACGTTTGAATTGTTACCTAATGCACCCTATTCTCCAGATTTAGCCTCCTCTGATTATGCTCTGTTCCCAGACTTAAAAAAATTCCTCGGTGGTAAAAGATATCCAACAAGGAGCTTGACGATTTGTTTTTTCTTTGTTGGACTTTTGAAAATAAAGTTAATCAAATTCAAAATAGCGAAAATCGAATGTCTATATCTTTTTTCTGTAAATTTTTCCTGATATATGAACAATTTCCTTTCTTATATTTGCCCACCCGGTACTTTCTGTATGTATATTAAGTGGAATTATTGCTTGAAATTCATATAATTCATCGGAAAATATGGAAAACAAAATTTAATCTGGACTTTTAACTTTTGTTCTAATGTGCCAACTCGTGATCGTGATTGTCATGAATATTAGACAACTCTTAACGGAAGATTACGCGGCTCGAAATTTTAATTATGGAATGAAAAAACAATATATATTTAAAAAGTATTTCAGTGAGAAATATACTACATTCTAATTACCTAACACCTAACCCAACTTAACCCAACCTAACCTAACCTAACTTAACTCCCCACTGACTGGGGATAAAATTTAAAACATCCACACCACGTTAATTGTTTGAAAAATAAAAAAGAAGAAACGAATTTATTATTGGTGGTAGTATTGGGAGTAGAATTTTAACTAATTGCAAAGTGTGCATCGTTAGGACTTCCGAAAATTTCAAAAACTCATTTCTCCATTGGATATTGTTCAAAAGCTACCAAATATTAAAATCCAATTTGAATGTAGAAATTCTAGCTTCCAATTTTTGAGTTTTCAAACTTTACAATTTGGATTTGTTACTAAATTTACGAATTGTATCATGTACTCCTACCACCTTTTCGTTTACCTAAAATATCCACATCCCGAGTTGGCGCATCCTTATCTCAACGGATTAAAAATCGTCACGATCTGCAGCACACCTTCAGCAGTTAACCTCAACGCAAATTCAAGATTCAGTGGATACATCGGGCAAATCTACAGAATCATAAGATATAGTGTACAGACAAAGTGAAGCTATACATGAGAATGTTGGAAAAAATCCATGAACACATCATTTCCCATAACTTTCCGCATTCCTAGCAGATATTTGAGATTCTCAAGATTTGTCTACATAAACCTTCACGAAAAAATCTAGTTTCAGTGTAGAAGATTGAAGCTAAAACGAAAGATTTAACGATCTGGAAATGCTACCCAAGAAAAATTTTGATTCTAGATCTTGCACGTGTTGCTTCATTCTGTTTGAACGATATTCCATCCAATTCGTCTAGTTGAAATAGAAAGAAATCGTTTCTGTAGTGCTTGGAATCCATAGTTTTTTGGTGCGCAATTTTTTTAAAAAAACAATTTCTGATGATATCTCCAACACCAGGTATAAAAAATCATTCAACCAAGGGTGATAAATCTGTTTATTCCCGTGTAAATTTAGCTCTTTGTGGTTGTGTTTCACATGTGATTTTTGTCTTTTTTTAAGCGTGGCTCATCGACATATTCAGCCACATCTATGATACTCTTCTTTCTTGCTTTGAATTTTCCTAGTTGGCGTTGATCAATTAACATTGCTCCAAAACAACTGAATGGAATTTGTTATTTCGAAAATATTGAAGACTGTTTTTTTCGTATAAATTTCCATGTGACGGATGTATTTAGCGGATTACCTTCAGGATTCAATCATAAAAGTTATTATTTGTTACAGATACGGCAGTCCGCATCACAACAGATCCCAATCTGTGAAAACTCCTGGTCGATCTTCCGGAAGACCGAATTATTTGTGCCTCCCGCAACAAAGATCGAGAGTGGCTTCCATGCCGAACACAGGTGTCGAAGAAGAGTATTATAGACTTAGACATTTCTCCATAACTGGTAAGGGAGTTGTCAACAGAGGGGACAGTCTAAAAAGTCGAAGATCCAGATCAAATAATTCTGTAGCTTCCAGTAATTCAAGGTAAGATAGATGATTCAAATAAACGAGATTTAATTTTGGTGATAGGTCTCATTAGATATGTATCATTCAATAGAAAAAGTTATTTGCATTAACATAGGACTCTAAAAAGGAGTACTCAAGGGTTGGAATTAACTCATGATAATCCAAATTTTATTTTCGATTCTTAATCTTAAATATACGAACAACCAAATAGAATAAATGCATTAATAACACGTCGATTTGTATTTTTATACGAGAATTTTTTCAAACAAATAACAATTATACAGGGTGTGTCATGTGATAATGATAAAAACCAACTCTCTTATTTTAAATACAATTTTTCCAATATTAGATCCCCATAAAATGGCCTCATAAAAGACTATTTCGATAGAAAAACGTATTTTTGTGAACAAGTGATGCTTTAGGTCTTTCTCTTCTTCCTCTTCTTCCTCTTCTTCCTCTTCTTCCTCGTCTTCCTCGTCTTCCTCGTCTTCCTCGTCTTCCTCGTCTTCCTCGTCTTCTTCGTCTTCCTCTTCTGCCTCTTCTTTTGGTTTCACACTCTCCTCACTGGTTTTGGCTCCCCCATTCTTTGTAAATGACCGCACCTACTCAACTGTTTTTAGTCAATGAATGACATGACATGATTCCCACATCTTTTCGTATTTGTTCATTTCTCATCATTCAATATCCTGCAGTATCTGAAGCAAATTTTTCCGAATCGGCGGATAGAAAAACGCGGATCGATATAATGGCCAGCTCGATCACCTGATCTGACTCTCTTGGTTTTCTTGAGATAAGATTTATGCAGAAAAATCAGTTTTTTAATTCACGCCTGAGATGTTTAAATGATATATTTAGACTAGATATAGTTAAAAGCAAGATTCCATTATCTCTGCAAACGTCAATGTTGTTTTCTACCCACACGATTCTTCAAGTATCCGTAAACAACTCAAATAACTCTCGTATGACAACAAGTTCTAAGTACGTTCATTATTAAAAAAGTCAAATGTCATGATGACAATGTCACATTTGACATATTCACATCAGTATTGCCATTAGTACGTTCAGTATTCAAAACGTCAAAAGTCATGATGAGAATGTCAGATTTGACATATCCACATCAGTGTTGTCATTAGTACGTTCACTATTAAAAACGTCAAATGTCGTGACGACAATATCAGATTTGACATATTCACATCAGTGTTGCCATTAGTACGTTCACTATTAAAAACGTCAAACATCATTATGACAATGTCAGATTTGACATATTCACATCAGGGTTGTCATTAGTACGTTCACTATTAAAAACGTCAAATGTCGTGACGACAATATCAGATTTGACATATTCACATCAGTGTTGCCATTAGTACGTTCACTATTAAAAACGTCAAACATCATTATGACATATTCATATCAGTTTTGACATTAGTACGTTCACTATTAAAAACATCAAATGTCGTGACGACAATTTTAGATTTGACATATTCACATCAGTGTTGCCATTAGTACGTTCACTATTAAAAACGTCAAACATCATTATGACAATGTCAGATTTGACATATCCACATCAGTGTTGTCATTAGTACGTTCATTATTAAAAACGTCAAATGTCGTGAACAATGTTAGATTTGACATATTCACATCAGTGTTGCCATTAGTACGTTCACTATTAAAAACGTCAAACATCATTATGACAATGTCAGATTTGACATATTCACATCAGGGTTGTCATTAGTACGTTCACTATTAAAAACGTCATATGTCGTGACGACAATGTTAGATTTTACATATGCACATTAGTGTTGCCATTAGTACGTTCATTATTAAAAACGTCAAACATCATCATGACAATGTCAGATTTGACATATTCACATCAGGGTTGCCATTAGTACGTTCACTATTAAAAACGTATAATATCATGTTGACAATGTTAGATTTGACATTTCCACATCAGTGTTGCCTTATTAAAACTTAAGTAGGAATTTTGGTATATCTTAATTACTCATTAATTATTTTTTATTAATATCAGTGATGTTATTTTGATAAAGTTGTGGAATGTCAGTGATTTTCTATAAAATTCTACCTACCTTTATATAACAAGGTTTGTATTTTCCAATTAGAATTTGTATCAACTTGTAATTACTTTATCTGATCGATATTAATTTATAAAAAGCTGCTATAATTAAAATAGATAATTGAAATGTGGGGAATTTAATAAAAGTTTCGTACGGACAGAAAGAGATTACGTCATTAAAAAAAAGTTTGCTTCGAAACTTCCATTTTGCTCAGGCCACTTCGTGAATTAGGAATATATAAAATTATTGTGACAAAATAAACAGAAAAGTTATAGGCTACAACAAATTTGTCAACTAGATTAAGTTATGGAAAGTACTTAACCAAATGGACGTTCTAGACCACTCAATCAACTCAATCTTTATTTGGAAATTATCGATGTAGTTAAAATAGAAGGTATGATAAGTCAAAGCTCTCTAGATGTATAGAAACGTGGAATACTTGTTGGGAGAGAGCGATTAAGTAACTTAAGCTAGAAACCAGAACAACACTTAGGATAGTTGATAAGCCTAACTTTGTAAACAAGTCAAAGACCAACTTCTTCACGTTGCACTAGGTTGGAGACAATGGAAGGAACCAGCAATAGAGAGAATAAAAATATTCCAAAAAGTTTATGACCCTCCTCAATGAGGAAACAATCAAAAAGTTATTGAAAGCTTAACCCGTTACAACAAGTCTATAGTCGGTGAAAAGTGGACAATGCGCCGAGCTTGAGTCAGTCTGCTGTTTCTAGGGTTTACCGTCGTTACCAAAAGTATCAGTCACTTCCACGTTTCATTATAACCACATCACTGAGATAACTGGTGTTTAAGTCCAACAAGAGCTGAGAGAAAAGCGAAAGGTGGTGGTACAATCAGAAGAACACCAAAGGTAGCTAACTTCGAGCCGAAAAGACTCGATACTGGTCCCAAATTAACCTCAACCCACCGAGTAACCCGTCAATGGTTTGCCAATGAGCACGTTAATTGAACTGACGGACAATGGGGCTGCGTTTCTTCACAGACGAGATCAGATTGATTCTGCATGTAAGCGATAGAAGAGAACGAATCTACAGAAGATCTGAAGAAAGATTCGCGAGGTGCACCATGAAGGAAAACGTGGTTTTTGGATGGTTTGAGCGGACATTTCGTTGGAAGCTAAAACGGAGTTGGTTTTTATGGAAAGTGGAAACGATATGTAGGAGAAATTTTAGAGGATCAAGTCGTTTCCTACGCTAGTTTCATCCTGATACAGGACAATGCTCGTCCTGCGCGTAGCTCGGACTTAAATCATATTTATGGGATGGGAAGTTGGGTTAAGAAATTCTGCTCCAATCTTAAAATCGCGCTCATACTGAAGAGTGGAATAGCATCGAACAAGTTAAGAAGTTACTGGTAAATTTTGACGAATTTATGTTTGTTTTATCGTTACTGTTAATATCTATTCTCCATCCTATCCGTTTGATATTTCTTCTTCATCAAAAAAATAGCTCTATAAAAAATTGGAGCTATCATTATAAAGTTAAGACTGATGACTTCGGGATGCTACGGATTTTTTGCTTGAGACGTTTTGACCGTGAGCATGCGACTAGAGTCTAATATTTTTATTTGAGGACAGTTTGACATGGAAAATTACTCAACCAAATGCTATGGAAGCTCGAAAAACAAAAACAGATATTTACAAATAAGAGTGAACCGCGTTTTAATATTGATACGCTTTCAATTATGATTGGAATCGAATGAAATTAATTCGAGCGTATATGACAATCTAAAATCAATATTTTCAACTCAATCTAACTCACTTGTTCAACTCTCCTCAAACGAAAATAAGCTTTGCTTTCATCCTATTTATAGGAATAGTCGTTATTCAGAATATCGCATTATTTCCAGAGTTTCGAGCGTAAATTTCAACCAACACACTGTGTATCGATCTCTACCTCACCATTCTCTATGTTGTTGTTCGTCGATGCTAAACCGCTTAATATCTTCATATTCCAATAACCTCTTAGGTGTTATAATGTTGAATTTCGTTTTACAAAAAAATTTCACGCGTAGAAATGATAATTCTGTTGTGAGTTGTTTTGGTGACAGTGTTGTACCTCTAGCGTGTATTCACGCACATATTGCAAGGTAAATGTCCTAATTATACCTAGTTTACTAGCTATAACCTACATACAGTGTTCTCTCAAAAATTTATCTCACCATAACCCTAATCAAAAATCTCTAAATTTCAAACAACCAATTAATAATTTCTTTCAATTCAAATTTGATTTTCTTAATATAAAAATATAAAATCCTTTCACTTCACTTTATACAGTTTTTTGTGATTTCGCTAAAGCCTTCGATTTTGTTGATCATGAAATTCTGATTAACATATTAGAATATTTTGGCATCCGAGGTATTCTCTTAAAATGGTTTGTATCTTACCTTGAATGTCGAAATCAAGTAAATTGGCAGCGGTGTGCCTCAGGGTTCAGTTTTGGATCCAGTTATTGTTTTGATTGATGATTTGATGATCTCACGGACCAATGGTCAATTCACTTTATTCGCGGATGACACCAGTGCAACCTGGAGTGGTCCAGATCCTAACTTTTAATCGAAATACCTGTCTCAACATGACCACAGATATCGTACAATGCTTCCCTCTTCTTTTTTGGGATTGTTTTTGCTTTTTTCCTGACCCTAACTCCCTTTCAATCGAATAACCTGTCTCTACATGCCCACAGATATCGTACAATGCTTCTCTCTTCTGTTTTTGGATTGTTTTTGCTTTTTCCCCGATCCTAACTCCCTTTCAATCGAAATACCCATCTCAACATGTCCACAGATATCGTACAATGCTTCTCTCTTCTTTTTTGGGATCGTTTTTGCTTTTTTCCCCGATCCCAACTCCCTTCATATCGAAATACCTGTCTCAACATGCCCACAGATATCGTACAATGCTTCTCTCTTCTGTTTTTGGATTGTTTTTGCTTTTTCCCCGATCCTAACTCCCTTTCAATCGAAATACCCATCTCAACATGTCCACAGATATCGTACAATGCTTCTCTCTTCTTTTTTGGGATCGTTTTTGCTTTTTTCCCCGATCCCAACTCCCTTCATATCGAAATACCTGTCTCAACATGCCCACAGATATTTTACAATGCTTCCCTCTTCTTTTTTGACATTGCTTTTGCTTTTTTCCCCATCCTAACTCCCTTTCAATTGAAATACCTGTCTCAACATTCCCACAGATATCTTACAATGCTTCTCTCTTCTTTTTTGACTTTTTTTTTGCTTTTTTCCCGATCCTAACTTCCTTTCAATCGAATAACCTGTCTCAACATGCCCACAGATATCGTACAATGCTTCTCTCTTCTGTTTTTGGATTGTTTTTGCTTTTTCCCCGATCCTAACTCCCTTTCAATCGAAATACCCGTCTCAACATGCCCACAGATATCGTACAATGCTTTCCTCTTCTTTTTTGACATTGTATTTGCCTTTTTCTTGATCCTAAGTTCCTTTCAATCGAATAACCTGTTCCCAGAGTAGTATTTGCCAGACCTGCAGAAAATCATGATCGATACCCACGAGCATCTCTTCCGGCAGGCACCACTCGAACTACTCGAGTGTACAAAGGATTCAACTTTTCATATAAAACAATCAAAATCTGCGTAATTGATTCAAAATCCATATTATCTTTGAGAAGATTCCATATAATTTGTATAATCACCACTTTTTGTTTTGTTTCAGTACGGAACAACTTCCTACTGCAGTATCAGCAACAGGTTCAGCTAGAACCTCAGCTTCTTGTAGCTTAGCTTCTTCAAGGGAATCGAGTACGAGTGCTCCAGGACCAGTACCATTCAAAGTTCTCATGCTTGGTGGACCTGCCGTTGGAAAATCTTCTTTAGTATTACAATTTATGACCTCGGAATATCTACATGCTTACGATACAAGCATCGGTGAGTTTATACTAATTATAATAGAACTTAACCAATAGAAGCGAAAAGTTTTGATTATTCAGGTTTCTAAGTGGGTCGGGTAGTTTGACGATGTAGAAAGAGCAGATGTTTTGGAGACAATCATGGTTTTGTTTTTTTTATGTTGATGTTAAGGCAATTGCTTGCTTCATATAAACCTTTACCAAAGACTTCTTCTGAATATATATTGAAGAGTAGAAAAGACAACACGCATCCCTGTCGCACGCCTCTTTTGATGTTGTATGGTTCTGGTTCTAGTCATTCTCGTCTAGACCCTTCTTGTAAAGACAGTCCATCAGCTTATCGTGTCTTACTTTGTCGAAAGCCTTTTCGTACTTCGTAAAAATTTACTTTCCATGGCCATCATTCCAAGGCCAACGTTGGAAGCAAAACAATCCTCCCACTACGACTACACGAGGTGTCCAATCGTACCGGCGTTAGACGCATCGTATGTTACCGGCTTTATATTCACACGAATTAATTTACAATAGTTATAATTCGAATACTATACTACGACTAATTGAGAAACTAGGTCACTAGACACTGTGTTTGTTATAATCAATATGTTTAACCGTAATTACGAGTACACTACATAGTGTAATAAAATTAAACGATAGAACGTGATCCAATTGTTAATTTTCCCATTCAATTTGCATTAATCAAAGTAGGAGATTTTATATGCTGTAAGTTTGGATATCTCCACGTTTAATTTTGATTAAACCCACTACCTAAAAAGAATAATCGTCAAATTGATTGTCAGGATGTATCCATATCATAAGGATATAGTAAAGTAATCCGAAACAACCCTTATCACAAACTCATTAACTTTGTCACTATAAATTGTCTGTATTTCATATTTCTGTCAGTTTTACAGATTGTTTACTTTAATCCCATTAAGTTATCATTTTCAATTATTTATTATTTAATTATTATTTATGTGATTATAATGAACCATAAATATATTTATCTAATTTTATAATCATTATTGTATAAGGTAAGAACTAATATACAGGGTCTCTCAGTTAAAACTATCTGTATATGACAAAATCTAATAATAAAATCATGAAAATTTCTACATTTGGGCTTTCGGATACGATCTTTTCAACTAAAATATTTTCAAAAATTGCCAACTTTCGGTTATACCGGAAATCGATTGTAACATTGTTATTTTGGATACAACACCCCATATATTAATACATTTTTGAAATCTACGTAAAATTTTAGTATACTTTTGTCAAAAAACTTTCTCCTAAAAATACATAGTTTTTGAGTTATTAATTGTTTTGTAAAAAATTATTTTTTTACGGGAAAACCCTTAAACATATGATAATGATTTCTATTGGGTTGCTTTAAGCAGAGCTAGACGTATTTGAATATATGTTGAAAATTTTTCAAATTATACAGGGTGTGTATAAAAAGTGATCAAAGTTTAACTTCACAAATATCGAATTTCTTTATTTTTTTAAATAAAACCATCCAGTTTTTTTTATTTACTCGTTATTAAATTGAGAACGAGTCATTTCACAGATTAATTAAAAATTGACTAATGACAGTATCATTTATTTTAAAGCCTACTAAAAGTATACATAAAAAATTAAAACTTGTTCAAAAATACAATAATAATTTAAAACCTCAAATATCTCGGAAATACTGAAAGTTGGAAAAAGATCAGTGAATACGATTTGATTTGATTTTTTTATAGACCTTGACAAGATGAAGAAAAATAATTGAATGAATTAAAATAGAAAAAACCGGGTGGTTCTATTTAAAAAAAATAGATAAATTTGATATTTATGAAGTTAAACTTTGAACACTTTTTATACCCGCCCTGTATGAATTGAAAAATTTTTCAACATATATTCAAATACGTCTGATTCTTCTGAAAGCAACCCAATTTAAATCATTTTCAATTGCTTAAGGGTTTTCTCGTAAAAAGATAATTTATAAGGGTCTGCAACGGTCAAATTTTTTACAAAAAAATTAATAACTCAAAAAGTATGCATTTTTAGAGAGAAGTTGTCAGATAAAAGAATCCTAAAATTTCACGTAGACTTCAAAAATGTATTAATTTACAGGGTGTTCTATTTAAAATAACCAAGTTACAATCGAATTCCGGTATAACCGGTATAACCGGAAGTCGACCATCTTTAAAAATATTTTAGTTAAAAACATCGTATCCGAAAACCAAACGTAGAAATTTTCATGACTTTACTATAAGTATTTTACCATATACAGATAGTTTTAACTTGTAGTGGGACATCCTGTATAGTTTTATGGCTATTGACTAGAACGCAGCTTTTTTTTCAAGTAAAATAGTAATTGTAAAACGTTTTATCTATTTAATAATCCTATCATCATTTATAGCTAAAGTTTGGAGACAGACCAATGAAAACCAATAATTGTCGAAAGCATTTTCTCCACTTCGATCGAGGTACCTTCAAAATTGTTTATTCAAGTGTATTAAAACGGCGAATGATCCATTAATGCGATGTTTTGACTATTAAAAATCGGTTTTGTCTGAATTGATATGGTTCGACTTCTGCGATTGGTTCTCCTGATTTTTTCGAAACTTCTAGCAAGCAAATGATGGTATCCCATTCAGAATTGACAGTTCTACGTTGCTCTAATTGAAAGCGATATGTCTAGTTATTCCAAAAAAAAACAAGCGACCATTTGGTTCGAAGTGCTTCGAGTGCGAACAACTTTTCTTGGATTTGACTCTTGAAAGGTCCATATGATGTTTAGTTCGGATTCATATGCCTGAATCTATGATTCGTCGCATGTCATAGACATCTTACGAAACACCGTGATTGAATTTTTTCAGCGAATCTCAAATCATGCGCTCTCCAAAGGGAAAACAGCTCATTTGCTAGATTTAGCACCATTGGATTATTTTTTCCCAAATTTAAGAAAAATGCTCCATTTATTGAAGATTTCTATTATCAAAAGTATTAAACATCGTTGGAAATATTGTATAAATGAGATTTATTTTGAAAACTATTTAAATTTTTGACAACCAAATGATTATGCAATATCGAATGTATGCGAGTGAACTGATACCCAAGTAAGTCTCAATCTCACGGTTTGTCACGAAATTCATCCTGTAACGAAGTGCGACCACAATTAAATTCGGAAAACCAAAGAAAGACGGTTTCTGGAGATGATGCTTCATCACCAATAGTCGAAACGACTCGATCGGTACATTGCCGTTGATTTAATTAACGTGCAAAATCCTAATTCCATTTTTTTTTACCCAAATAGCACATGTTTTAAATACGTTCACCATTAAAAATGTCAAACTTTGACAGATTTGACATACCCATATCAGTGTTGCCATATCTTAAGATTAAGCAAACAATCCTCGTATCTAATAAAGCAACTCTCATTATTTCTTCTTTTTTAGAAAATCTACAGTCACAAGTTTTGGAAAATACTTAGTTATAATGATTTGTAAATTAATTTTGCACACCGCGTCTTATGTTTTCTGTAACAACTGTGAATAGTTTTCTTCGAGCGATTTTCCAATACGAGCTTATCGCTAAAGCAGTTGCTGGAAGCTTTTCTATAAACTTCCATTTCAAGGGGGAAAATGCCAAGTATTACAGGATAAAAGAGCAGGAATAATCTTTGAATTCAATTATGTTTTCCTCGAATCAAATTTTATAACTTCAATTTGGAATGAAGAAAAATCTTTTATTGGAATTTTAACACAGAACTTCTCTCGAGGAAATTGAAATGTTTATCCAATGCTAAGGATAATTGAAATATTATATTCGTGATGCTCATAGTTTGCTCGAGTTTCGTACAAAATATTTGATTGAAAATATGTATAGACATCACCCCATCTGTTAAGGTTTGACTTCAACCATATTTGATAAAAAATAAATATGCAGTTTAAAATACAATTTAATATGCTTTAATGTGGATGTAAACAACATTAAGGAATTGTAACCTTGATGCCTTTCAAGTGCTACGACATCTACTACTAAAACACCCGTGATTGGTCCAAAAATTACTCCAAGTCATCGACAAGTCTGCACAGAATCATCTGAATTGGACGTTGGAGTAATGGGGATCAATAGTGCAGGCATTCAAACTCAAAATGATATCAAACCTCAGAATTCTTTGATGCTGCTCCGATTTTTCTGAAAATTGAGAATTAGGCTCATCTTACAACCCTTACAAATCTTTAAAAACTACCCTTCTGATGAAAATAATGTAGAAAAAAATCTTTTAACGATTTAAAACCTTGCAATTCATAGTATTTTGACCAATTCATAGTATTTTAATGAAATTTTATTGGTTATTGATTTTTATTATTCAACCCTTAAAAACTACCCGTATGCAGAGAATAAAATAAAAATAAATCTAATAACTGCCAACTTTTAGATTTTGCATTCTTTTTGGTATTAAAGTTTCTTGTCTCTACTTGAAGTAATTTTTAATTGTCTATACCCTGTCAACCTTTAAAAACCACCCCTTTTATTAGAAAAAAAATATTAAAGACCGTTAATGCTTTCATTTTGATTTCTTTCAGTATTCAAGGGTATTTTCCAAACACAAAGTGATTTTTCATTCTCTACACCCTGACACCCCTCAAAAACCACCCCTTTATCAAGATTATAAGTATATCATCTCTTGGTACTCTCAAATGTACCTATAGATAACTTAACATCAACAGAAAAAATCCATGCGCCAAAATTTCAAATTCTTATTTTTTATGTGACTCCCTTAATTTTGGAGCTGCCACATCCTACAACAAAACCATTTTGAAAGTAATTTTCAGGGCTACAAGTCTATGTATGTTAGAAAGGCTTGAGACCCTCCGCATTTTATTAATAAAGGTCAAAGGACTGTGGATAAGCAATCCTCGCACTAAAGTGGTTATAACTCCGTCAATTTTTAAGCTACAAAAAAAAATAAAAAAAGCAAAATAATCGTCATAAAAAATGCTTTAATTTGATTGTCTATTTGTTTTTGTATCTCTTATAGTTATGGAGAAAAAATGAGCAAAAATTTTAGTCGAAACGACTTTTATCAGTAACTATTTGAAACGTCTTTTAAATTCTTTAAAAAGTTTTTTTTTTGAAAAATGTACCCTTTCCCCGTTATTTGAGGTTAAATGCTCAATTACGTAAAACAAAAACTATCAAGTATCTATAACTTGCTTTAGATAGAACATTAAAATATCAAAATATAACTTAATTTCTTTATTTTTTATAAGCTTTATTTTTGCCTTAACACAACACTTTTTTCGATAAAATGCATCATTACAGAGTTATACGTAAAAAACTATTATTTGACTAAAAATTATACTTTTCAATTGCGAATAACTCGAAAACTATTGATCTGGCGAAAAAACTTTATACGACATTTTTACTACAAATTTACTAATATTTCGATTTCTGGGGTTATTTTGCTAAAGAAGTGAACAGAGAAGGAAAAAAAACACATACGAGTATTTGCACCAGAAATGTAAATTTGTAAACATGTTGAATTCAATTCTATGAATATTGACCGGCAGTGTATACTATAAACATTTTTTTCTTGGTATAAAGACTGAAATTTATTGAAAGTTTTCATACTTTTTATCGGAAATTAAATGTAGTCACTTTTCGAATACATTTAGCATTGAATTATTAAACCTTTTTCTGAAAATTATAGTTTTTAATTTTTCTTTTTCTTTCATAAGAAACAGGATGAATAAAAAGCTTTGATATAACGTTAGATTTCTCATTGCTTTCGTTGTCAGTTGTACTGTTTTCTTTTTTTAAACCCGAACGCGAATTTAAACTATTCCAAAACCTTCTTTGTATAATTCTCCTACAAAATGTTGAAAATATTTTATCTGAAGATTGTATTCATTCTTTCTGTCCACTTTTTTTGAATTGAAGTAGAATACGTTGAGCTAAACCCACGTTTCGAATATATTTTTAAACTTATCCCGAAGTTAACTTCAACTATATAATTTTTCAATTTAAATTTTCTGATATTTCGAATTCTGGGGTTATTTTGGGTGAAAAACTTTCCTCCTCCGACATAAGGGTGGCATTCCCACCGCTTTTTGGATACACACCTACCATCTGTCAAAATTTCAAATAAATCGGTGCTTCATTAAAGAATCCGGATGGGAAATGGTTGAATAGATAGATTGAATGGATGATTATATATTAAAATATACCTTAATTTTTTGGTTTTTTTATAAGCTTCATTTTTGTTCATTACAATTTTTCCGATAAAATGAATCATTACAGAGTTATATGTAAAAAACTATTGAAAAATGCGGTTTTTTGACCAAAAATCGTACTTTTCAATTGAAAATTACTCAAAAACTATTGATCTGGCGAAAAAACTTTATATAACATTTTTGACTTGAAATTTGCAGATCTACCAAAATTTCAAATAAATCGGTGCAGCATTGAAGAATTCGGAGGGGAAATGCTTGAGTTTCAAATGAGACAAAGATTGCGATTTGTAGATTACTGCTTGTATGAGCCGAATGCTTATGGAGGTGGTGCAATGATTATATCGAGGAGAACAAACACTCGAAAACATTTACCAGAGGAACAAAAACAGGCCAAAATCAATGGTATAACTACCGAAGAAATTTCTTCAAACAATTGGGGAGATTCTCTTAGCCCCGTCATGATCTTATACCATGCAGATGATGTTGTTCTGATTGAAGAAATCGAAGATAACATATAGATATTACCATTCAAATTCAACGCAACGGTAAAAAGTTTAAAAATGAAGACACCTGCAGAAAAAAGGAAATGTTTGACCACATCAAAAACACCTATCAGATGCAAGCTTGTTGTAGATGATGAAATTATAAAACAAGAGATGAAATTCGAATATTTAGGTATAGAAATATTAGTGCAAAAGCAACTTACCTGAACGATATAATCTTCCGAAACAAATCGAGACCAAATCCCGAATCTACAAGGCCGTCATCCACATCTAGATCGAATGAATGATGACAGAATAGTCAAAATAATTAAAGACCTTAAGTCCTGATTTAAATCTGATAGAATATTCATAGCATAAATAAGAAGAATTCAAGTTTTACTTCTTGGAATTGCTTAACATCCCTAAACCTATGAGAGATGTTATAAGTCTTATTATTCAGAAATTAATTGTTAAGTTTTAAATTGTAGCAAACTTTCAAAGCATATTAAGTCGTCTTCCAAACAGCATATTTTGATCTGATGATTTTAAAAAATTATATAGTTGAAGTTAACTTCGGGATAAGTTTAAAAATATATTCGAAACGTGGTTTTAACTCAACGTATTCTACTTCAATCGAAAAAAAGCGGACAGAAAGAATGAATACAATCTTCAGATAAAATATTTTCAACATTTTGTAGGAGCATTATACAAAGAAGGTTTTGGAATAGTTTAAATTCGCGTTCTGATTTAAAAAAGAAAACATTACAACTGACAACGAAAACAATGAGAAATCTAACGTTTTATCGAAGCCTTTTATTCATCATGTTTTGTATGAAACAAAACGAAAAATTAAAAACTATAATATTCAGAAAAAGGTTTAATAATTCAATGCTAAATATATTCGAAACGTGACTACATTTAATTTCCGATAAAAAGTTTAAAAACTTTTATTTACCCCAAATTTAAAGTAAAAAATGTCGACGAACAAAAATGAAGCTTTTAAAAAAATAAAGAAGAGATATATTTAAAGATCTTAATGTTCTACCTAAAGCAAGTTATAGATACTTGAATAGCTTTTGTTTCACTTAATTGAGCATTTAACCTCAAATAACGGGAAAAGGGTACATTTTTCAAAAAAAAGTCTTGGAATAATTTTTAAAGAGCTTAAAAATACCTTTCGAATGATCATTGGTATAAGTAGTTTCGACTGAAATTTCAGTGAGATATGATGTAAAATAGTTGAAGCTAAAAAAAATTTCACTAAAACTAATGAAATTACATTGAAAATTATAAGTAAACTTATTCCTTGTACCGAATACTTTATTTGGATATTATTCAAGACATCTGAAAATTTGACTCATTAGAAATGCATAATTTTGAATGCATTAATAATCCTTTTTTTTTATTTTAAAAAAAAATTTTTTTCTGCTCATTTTTTCTCCGTAACTATCAAAGATACAAAAACAAATAAACAATTGACGGAATTAATAACCAAATTAATCTGTCACTTTAGTGCGAAGATTGCTTATCCACAGCCCTTTGGCCTTTTATTGATAAAATTATTCTAGTAACTAAATGACTTGATTGGGAAGTTCCCCTTCAAATTTTGGAGACATAGGGAGTGCATTTTCACTGTTATCTTCTACACTATATGTATAGTTCAGATCTACAGATCTTCAAGATCAGCTTCAGCTTCAATTTCACCACCTCATCTACAAGTTTACGTTCACTATTACAAAAGTCAAATGTCATGAAAACAACGTCTGATTTGACATATTCATATCAGTGTTGCCATTAGTACGTTCACTATTAAAAACGTCAAATGTCATGATAATGTCTGATTTGACATATTCATATCAGTGTTGCCATATCTTAAAACTTAAAGTATAATTCAAGATATTCACAAGCACTCTGTATGTTCTTGTGGATTTGGTTATGTTTTTTTTTTCGTCAAGAATCGATAAGCTCGTTTACGGATTGATCTAGTAGATAAATCTCTGTGAAAATTTCAATTTCGTAAACGAGATTCGAAATCTACTCGTAATAAGTTCGGAATTATTCCATTATGGTAGCTATTAGACGTTAGCGAGATCACGTATTCCAAGATTGAACGCGACATCTAAGCTAACATTAAGATGAATGATGGCGTCGACGAATTTAAATTCCAGTTCAGATAATCCAAAAGTAATCAATTCTTTTTTAATTCCACGGATAATCCATCTCTTCGGAATTATGTGATTTTAATTCTAATTTAACGGAAAGTTAATCGTTTTTTTTTCGAAGCTGATAATACTAAAGATGTTAACTACATATTAATAAACCTTGCATATTTGGTAAAAGGTTTTTTTAAAAATTATTTATTCCAGAAAGCTGCAAATATTCAGAGTCAAAGTAAATTCTAGATTGACGATATAAACTGAACAACTAAAATTGTTGAAAAGACAGTATAAAGCTGAGTTTACACTATATAGCTGGTGAGCTGTATAAAAAATGAGCTATATTTAGCTCCGTCAGTTACATATAATTCTGCTAAAGAAACCGGAATGTTTAGATCCCAACCACATGCTGAAAGAACTTCTTGCAGCAGCCGCTGGTTTCGCAGCAGCTACAGTGATATTTTTAACAGAGAAAATAGGCTGTAGCGGATCTCCGATGTCACTTTTTGAACTTGTAGCAGAGCTATATAGCTGTGCTATAAGAACATCACAGCTAGATGCTGAAAGAACTTCTTGCAGTAACCGCTGGTTTCGCAGCAGCTACAGTGATATTTTTAACAGAGAAAATGGGCTGTATACCTCAATTCCTGGACGATATAAACCAATTTTTGATTGGAATTATTTTCAAAAAAGTGATTTTTGACCAAAATGGACTGATCTCGTTTTGATTTCCATGAACAGAAAAAAATTTAGGGGAAATTTCCGTTTATATTAATATAAATATTTCGATTTTTGAGCAACATGGAATTCAGTTTTATTAAACTTAACTCGGAAAAGTTATTTTTGATATTGTGGACAAATTCTGGAATATTTTAACCTAGAAAAACAATTTTTTCACCTAACGTAAAATCTATTCTATACCGAATGAAATTTAAAAAAACTAATTTTTGAACAAATAAAACAATTTTGACATGCTAGAAAACCGATTAAGAATCAAAATAAGTTCAGAAAAGCAAATGTTTAGCTAAATTGAACAAAAAATGTGGAAAATGAATAAATAAAATCTAGTTTTAACAGAAATTCAAATGTAAAATATGTTTTATGAAATTAAATTCAAAACTAAACCATACAGCATCCCTATTGATATAAGTGAAATTGTAGGGATTGAAAAAATATTCTCAAAAATACGTTTACAATAAAAAAAAAGTATGATAAAACTGTTGTTATGAACATTGACAAACCCTGTAAACTTAAGAGCGTTGTAACAGCGTTTTAAATGATTGAAATTCAAAAAAAAATTACAGAGAAATATCTTTGTGAAAATATCCTCTACGAAATTGTACTGATATCATTTTTTGATAAAATACAGAAAAAGTTATTTCATAAAAGTGAATTTTTTTTCACTTTTTTGCTCATAACTTTTTAAATTTCAATTTATGGGAAAAACCGTGAGAGCATAATTGTAGACAAAAAAATTTTCTACAAAATATGTCTTAACAAATTTTTCGTAAGATCAATAGTTTCCGAGATATTTTAAAAAACGTATTTTCACTTGTATTAACCCCCTACATGTCTCATAAATGAAATTGCGTCCTCCAAAAAGTTGATTTTTCCATAATTTTCTCTTGGTTTCAGACGACGAAAGTGGTGAGAAATCTGTATCGGTTCTATTGGCTGGCGAGGAATCTGAACTTTGTTTCATAGATTTCGCCACAGCAGATCTGTCGGTAAGTAAAAATTTCTGTGTTCTGATCATTATAATCAAGATGATCTATCAGACAATAATGTATTTAATTCAATCACGTACTCCATATCTAAAAGAACTTGATATACTGACGTAATATTGTTTAATAGTAACTATGTTTTAAGCAGGATAAGAAAATTTCCTGTTTGCTAGATTAAGTTAGGTTAGGTTAGGTTAGATTAGGTAAGGTTAGATTACGACTTAATAGAAGTCATTGGCTCCTTTCTCAACTCTCATTTAGGCTTTTTAAATATCTTCATACCTTCTAATAACAATTTTCGGTCATGAAGACATGTCAATTTGAGTTTGGCGCTGTTATAAATTTTTTGACTGGAGAAGGAATACCATAAATCAAAAACATAATGGAGGCTGTGACTTGTGTCCTTCAGTTTTAACAATACAAATTGGTTTGTTTCGCTTGGGACGAAAATCATTAGAAGACGAGCCACGTGAAGCAGGTCCTGTGACGTTGAATATTCCAGAAAATATTACATTAGTGGAAGGAATTGTTCTAAGTGACTAAAAACAAAAGAAATTCCAGTACGGATCGCCATTTTCAAAAAACAAGTATCCAAATATGACAAAGAGCTTTACTGCGAAGACCAAGAAAATTTAAAGGATGGGGAAAGTTTGCTCTTTTACCATGATCCGAAATCGAGAAGAGATTCCATCGGCAAGGAGAGTCCTTGCAAAAAAAAGTAAAAATCACGAAAGCAGCGAGAAAGTGATGACGATTCAAAAAATTATCGAAAAAGGGCGCTGCAAAATCAGCCGAGGTGCACTTGCTTCATGATAACGCTCCAATCCACACTGCTTTCCTTTTCAAAGCTACTATACTGGCTTCAAAGAAATTAAACACCCACCATAAAGCACTGATCTAGCTCCGTGCGACTATTTTAAAACGGTGTCCAAACATTTTGGTTCTAAAGATGCATCACATGTTTTTAATGGCATAGAAGCTTTAGCCAGACGTTCTGAAACGTATATTTTGAAAAACAATTAGTTTTTTTTTTATTTATTACCTTTCGATATCGAAATCGCGTACGCGGAATTTTTATTTTAAAGGGTTCAAACCTGGGATTGATGTGCAATGATTTTAATACCGTGGAGTTGTGTTACGAAGAGCTCACATCCCATCAATAGAGAAACGAAGTGATAAACCTCAACGAGATATATGTTGTTTCATACCACTAATTCGGGTGGAAAATTTGTGGAAATTCAACGTAAAAAAGAGCATGAAAATAAATCTTCTCGCTATTCCGTATCCCTAAAATTTCTGACTTTCTCCCGAATTTAATAACGAAGTTTTGTGTGTAAAAGCGAATAATTTCTTACAAGAAACAAATTTTTCACATTTCTATACAAGGTATGTTAAAAAACTTTAAGATTTCGTGTTGGGTGTATGTCTTTTTATTCATGTACAAATTTCCGCCAACAGTTTTTCTATTTAATCTAAAACTTCTGGTTAATTAAGACTAAAGCTAATTGTTCAACCCATCCTTAAAACAAAATGACCCATTTTGAAACTAAATCAAGCAGGCAAACTCACGTGACTCATGGTGCTTTTACTATAATCATGGATCCCAGTAGTTATTTCGAAAATGTATTCTGCCGTACTTCAATTGAGATAACAACTACTTCCAATATCAATTCAATGATATCAATCAACCCTTTTGTCGAAATTAACATCCCCAATGGCTCGCAATTGCAAGAAGTTTGTAACTACTGACTAGTTTTGACATTATTTAGTCTCATCAGAGCGGTATAACAACTTTCATTTGGTCCATGTAGTTAAGCATTTCTTAGCAAATGCTAAGTGGCGCCATCTTCATTTCCAGCTGCGAACTATTGGTCAGCGTAGTCGCTAGATTTGTATGGTAAATGAGGTGTGCAAAATGTATCAAAATTAAGGATTTCTACTATTCACTTCTGAAATAATTTCGAAAATGTATTCGGCCGTTCTTCAAGTGCCCTTCACTTATTTATCTCATATTTTTATCATTTTTTTATGGTCAAAGATAATCCCCTTTTAAATATATTTTATAATTTTTCAATAAAATTTGATTTTAATACCTGAAAAATGCACTGGCGTATTGATTTTACCAATTTATGCGGAAAAGAGGGTGGTGTATAATAAACAAGATGAACGAAACGATTTGGGAGAATTTGAACAGGACCAAATTCACCTCATTTGTCAGTGGAATCAAACTAATTACTTTAATTGACTACATTTCTAAACAGGTTATCGAACGGAAAGTATTTATTACAAAAAATTTGACCTGGAAGCTTAGAAGAGTATTTTATAACAGGGAAATAATAGGGTGATTCCTTAAGGAATTTATTTATGAAAAAAAAACAAATACGTTATCAATTGAAATATTATTTCATTTCATTTAGAATTTCGGAGGTATTTGTTTACAATGTTAAGGATCGGAGAGAAGTAAACTACCTACTTCCTATTTTTAATACATTTATTATCAATTCTATACATAAAGGTTGAAAAAATTAAATTATGTTTCCCTTCAATTCCCTTTAATTTTTGCTTAACACGTTGCATCATATGCTAGACGATGTGATTATCAATTTTCCGAATTTTTTATATTTATTTGTAAGAATATTTTAAGTAAACATCGTTTTTTCCAATTCGAAACCTATAAAGCGGTGCTTCCTAACGTGGGGTCTACGTCTCTATGTGAGGCGATTTGATTCTTAAAGGGAGCAATTCGAAAATAGGGATCGATACGAGTTTTAACTCACTTTCGATCCGAACCAATTGAGTTCATATTCAATTATTAGGTACAAGGATGGTACCTGACCTGATCTAAAGATGGCGGTAGTTGCTTGAAAAATACCACTGTATTAGAAAGTATACAATCTATGCAAGATATGTTTCAAGTTTGAAGACGCCACGTTGTTTAATATTTGATTGGCAGCTATTAATAGTGAACGTTTCCAGTCAATTGGAAAAAATTGGCATTAGCCCAACCAACATGAAAGTTAAACTAGATGCTAGCTCTGGGTGAGATTGCTACTTCTTTATCAATAGTTAAATATTGGTAGCGAAGTTTCGACGAGGCTGTATGAAATGGGAAGACCAGCAGCGCAGTAGTCGACCAAATGAGGTGACGACTCAATAAATGTTGATGAAAATCCACAATGTTCAACTGAAAGTGCGTGAGCTAGCAGATGTAATAGCCGTTCCAAAAAGTGCGGTACATCGCATATTAACTGAAAATTTGGACATGGTAAATATGAGTGCCGCGTTTGGTGCATTGAATGTATTTTATAGTGATTTCTTTCTAAAAATTATCAATTAAACAATGAAATTTTGGGAAAAAAATAGGCTGGGAAACACTGTTTTATAGGAATATAGGAAAATTATTGACCGTCACGTTGCCAAATGACATAATCTTAATCTCAGATCAGTCTACTCTCAACTGTCTGCTCAGATTAACAATTTAAGTTTTATATTTGAATATCTTCGACTGACTAAAACTCAAAGAGGTAGTAAACACCCTTCCTGAATTCGGTTTTACGTCCCTGTTTAATCCGTCTCATACCCTTCGGTTCCTACATATCGATTCCAAATATAATGGATGATGTGAATGCCGAAGTTAACTCAATTTTCTTAATCAAATATCTTGTTTGGAACTGTCAAAAAAACACATTTTTAAATAAAAACATTCATCGCTTAACACGATTCAGTTCTTATTAATGAATCTCCAGGAGTAGTGCTTCCAATTTATCTAATGATTCTCGTAAAAAGGTTCTTTTAGTTTGTCCTGATTCCGTGTTTTCTTTTTCGAAAAACTCGTTGCAAAAGTTGTTACTTCCATATAAACCTCGAAGTTTGAAGTTAGACACGAAATGGATCCACAATATATATAATTGAACAAAAAAAATGAACTAGAAATTTTATAAATTACCAATTTTGAACAAAATCTAAAAGTTCATGGTTTAGGAGGTTTTTAAATCGATGTACATTCGCTATAAAGAGACATTCTGAAAAAAATTATCATAAATTGTAATTATTCATTGAAAATACTTACCTTTTAGGAAAAATTTTATTAAGATGATTTTTTACATCATTTAGAAAGTAAGAAGTAAGAACACACCCACACACACCCACATAACATGGGTGGAAAATCGATTCTATGGTTTCTATCAATTGAAGGAACTATCTCGTGTGAAACCAGCTTCATTAGTGAAGAGTAGAATGTATCAAAAATTCGTTGTTTATCTAGAAACCAACGATTTTAGCCAATCTTAATGGATAATGTATTTCCATGACATGCATTTTCTGTATGTCAAAGGCGTGAAGTTGCTCCTCGAAAATCCTTTCAATAGTTGTCGTTGGTACGATGAATTATCTGGCTACTCCTCATGGGAAACCATTCAAGATCTCTTGACCATATGGTATAACCTTATCTTGTATACAATAAGATTAGTATTTAAGACAGCTTATACACGCATAGTGTGTTCTTAATAGTCCCGACATCCAACGAGTACAGTGTACAGAATTAAATAAAATTTTCGTACGTTAATTGTGGGATCAGCACCTAATTTATTTTGCTGGTGTTCGTATAGTTCTTCATAGACCTGGAACTAGTTTATTTAATTTATATGGACAAACCTGTTTCTCGTGAACTAAGATCAACCCAAACGGATTACAGTCGCGTGTAGTACTGCCCAGAAAGCGTTCAGGATACAATCTTCTGGTCTCTGATCCAAACCATACATCAAGTGCATATCGCCATATTTTCTAAAGGTAAATTCTACCATATTAAAACTTTAAATACGATGTGATAATTATTGATGACAAGTTTTCAAAAGATTGACAGAAAATTGATATTAACAATTTAATTAGCTTCCAATTTTCAATTGAATATCACACAGTAGCTTAATTTTTTTTTATCAAACAAAAACTAAAATAATCTTATTGGCAAATTCTAAAATATTCATTAGTTCTCCAAGAAATGTTTTGTAAGTATTTTCAATGAATAATTACAATTTATGATAATTTTTACCGGAATGTCTCTTTATAGCGAACGATCTAAAAATCTACGTATCTCCTAAGCCATAAATTTTATCGAGTTAAACAAAGAGTCCTTTTTTGTTAAAAAATCGATTTTAAAATTAATTTTGAATATTGATTTTCTCTTTCGGTTCTCACAAAGCGCTTACACCACTTAAAAATACGCGCAGTCTCGTTATTCAATAGCCAGACCTCGTATATAAGAAATAAGGATCGTCTGGAACCTTGTTGGAAAGGGATTTAAGTTCCAATACAAAGTTTTTCGAAATTTGGTGCAATCATAACTGGGAAAATTAAAAAGTAATCGAGTGGAATCGAATCCGGGGATCTAGCCGGCCATTCGATCGTTCCACGTCTTCCAATCCACCTATTTGGAAGAAACTAGTTATCGATCTACCTCAATCTTTTTAATTTAGGCACTAAAACAATTTTTCTAATATCACTGTTCAACTGTATGTTTAATTTTTTTTTTTTTGTTTTAGCCTGAAGGATGCATCAAAAAATATACGGATACACACGCATATTGTGTTGTATACAACAGCGCCGACAGATCCAGTATGGAAATAGCAGAAAAAATCCTGCAAAACTTGTGGACGTTGGACACCATTAGCACAAAAGCTGTAATTTTAGTAGCTAATAAAGCGGATTTAGTTAGATCGAGAGTAGTATCGACAGAAGGTACGTAATTCTTGACCTAAAGATGGCGATACTTGCTTGAAAAATGTCACTGCATTAAAAAGTAAACAATCTGTACAGCGTATGTTTTCTAGTATTTGTTTTGTATTTAACATCGCTGGGAAAAGTGTATGAAGGAGATTCGTTTTTTTCAAAATTTTTGCGTTTTCTTTGTTGGGTTAAGTACATTTGAGATCATCCTCGTAGAATACAACAGACAGATCAATGTATGCCGTCGACCTGTTAATATTCGTTAACACAGAAAAAGATCTACAAAACAGAATACAGTGAGGGAATGAAATAAAATATTACAGACTGACGATAAATATACAAAAGACAAAAATAATGAAAATATCAAACAAATAAAAATATAAATACAAAAGTTTAAAAAGAAAAGCTAAAGTTTCTATGAATGAAGACATCAAAAACACGAAAAGTCTTTGGCGTTTACGAAATGAATTCGGTAGTGAGTGTCTGTGAGAATCTGATGTATTTATAAGGACCAAAGCGTTCAAATATGGCGGTAAAATCATAAAAAATAGCGTCGAACGCGAACTCACATCGCGTCGCGTAGAACCACTCATTTCCGAGGACTGTAGGATGAGTATTTGAAAAATTTCGACTCAATTCAACATTAGAGTCTAACAACCACAAACACCACATCAAAATCGAAGCGATTATGTGTTAGCTAGATCAAATTCCAACTGCCATTGCGTATTGTCCTTTGTTTTTGTCATTGAAAACACGAAAATTTTTTGGCGTTCACGAAATGAGTTCGGTAGTGAGTGCCTGAGTGAATCTGCTATATTTAAAAAGGCCAAAGCGTTCAAATATGGTGGCTAAACCATCGAGAAATAGCATCGAACGCGAACTCACATCACGCGCGTAGAACCACTCAATCCAGCTCAATTTAGCATTAGAGTTTATCGCCTCTTGTTGACTCAATTCGAGGGGAAGGGGGACGTTCAATAAATAATGCATATCACTCAAATTTCATGGAAATACACGGGAAACACGTTAATGGATTGAAAAGAGATGCATTGCAGCACGAAGGCAGATTCTTTTCTAGGATAAAGCGCGCTTTAGGTTCGATATTGAGTTGGGTAATAGTAGAACATCTGAACTACTGAAAGAAACCCTCAGAAGTCAAAAATTGAACATCGACGATACGGCAGATTAATTTGTGTGCACTTGGCCCAAGAAATTCTTCTATACCGACGTCATAAAGCTTTCGGAGAGGTAACTAAGCTACTGCGAGGAATTATATAGAAAAACCGTAAATTTTTGTGAATATTTCATAAATGAATGAAGATGTCAAAGCGTTTCAATCGATTATATTTACTAAATTTGCAAATTTTGAATATCCCTATAGAAATATTATTATTTTTTAAATCGAGTATCGATGGAATCTTTTAGATTACCTTGGAAATACTCTTAGAACTTCAATTATAATCTGAAATTTCTGTGTCGATCGTAAGATATATAAACCCGAGGTATGAAATAACCAATTCGATTTCATGGCACACTAATAATAAAACTGAAAATTGAATTATATTTCAGAGCTGTCGTATTAAAGTCGTTCATAATCACCAACATATGAACCTTAACATTTAACAATAAATATCTTTTTTACTAGACGTTATTTTCGAAAGAACATCGTAGAGAGTTTCATAAGTAATAAGAAATCATTCTTTATATAAAATAACAATCTATGGTAAATTGTGGAATTCTACCATAGAATAATCAGAAACTTATAACATCACTCAATAAGTCGTGTGACTGACACACAAATAACGCTGTCAATGTCAAATCCATTTGACGTTTATGAGGCACAACTTTTAAAATACTGTGTTTGAAATTTCATGACATTTCGATTGATCGGAGATAAGTGACAGCTACTTAAGTGAATCTCCTTTTTTATTTCCAAAACAATGGATTCAAAACATTTTCTTTTGTTAATTTATAGTTGTTTCTTGATAAAAAAAAAGCTCAGCAATAAACGTCATCGTACAGACTTGATTGTGAACGTTCTGGTCGTGTTGCATGGTGACAAAACCGGATTAGAAGAAGGGTGTTCCACAATAATATTGCGCGTTCTTTAGTGATAAAATCAGCCACAAGAAGCAACAAGACAGGACCTGAGTCTGGAGAAAGTAATATTGCAAATGACGCACAAGATGTTGCTTTGGAAAAACTGTGCTTTCAAATGAGTGCAAGCAATCAAGAGTCGTATTTTCCAAAATGAAGTACATCCTTCTAAAAAGTGAGGTTATACGATCCCGACTGTTCTCTAAACTTTGTACCAGACCAGTCTAACATCCAGTGCAGACACTTTTATTTGAACCGCCTTCGAAACGTGTAAAAGACGCACAAACTTTTGGTCTTTTACATTTTTTATTAATATGTTGGACGTGATTGGAATAGTAGGATATGTTAACAAATCTATAGCCGGATTTGAATTCTAAAAATCAAGAAAAACTTCCTCAAAACAAGATGTCGTATGTGCAGCTGCAAAAAAAGTAGAATGCAAATACAAATCTGTACTGTAAATAAGAAAAATATTGGTAACAACTATGTCTATAATGTGAATTTCGTATTCGATTGCAACAAATTTCCTTCACTAGGAAGAAAAAGCTTGAACCCGCCAAGCTAGACGGGCAAGATAATCACCAAATACACAAAATCTCTGTTGGTATGCAGAAACTTTGCAGGGATGAATTGGGTTTGTCACCCGAAGATCTTAAGTTGGATGTACATGGTAATTGTGAGACCAATCATCACATATGTAGCGGTGATTTGTGGTACTAGAACTAGTCTGAATACCACAAGGAACAATCCCTTAAAGGTACAGAGATTAGCTTCCTTATGTGCAACTGGGGTCATGAAATTTTGCCCAAAACCTGCACTACAAGTGATTCTAAATCTCCCACCACTCCACAAAGTACTGGAAAATGTGGCAGAGAAAACATGGATTAGAATGTTGAGAGACGGAATCATCAAAAAACAACCAATCAAGGAACGTACATCAGGACGTTGTATCGAAAAAGTTTAGATTTAAAAAAACTTCAAAGGGATCATCTTGTTCTATAGTGAAACAGTTATCAAAGCTCCAATCTCATGGATGAATCAATATCAATGGATTCACCGGAGCGAATAGAGCACTTCATTTGAGAGCGCTTGAAATAGAAGACGAAAATCTCTGGTGATTAAAACCATTGCATATTCTAGAGGACTGTGATTAATGGATCAGCCTCAAACACTGGATTTCCTCAGTATCGCAGCAAGAAAAGGGGACACGATAGATCCTTTGGGTCGCGGTGTATACGAGACCCCAAATTTATATATCAATAACATATATAGTCTGTATCTATATACAAGAAAATTCTATCCAGAAAAGGGTTAGTTAGGGAGATTCGACGCATGAGGGTCGTGGGGAACAGTAGAATATCATTCTCTAGGTCCTTCTGAAGATGCCATATATCGCTTCTCAAAATTTGAATCCAAAAGGAATGTTGGAAAAGGCAATACGACTTTTTTTCTCCGAAAAGTAGTTTTATAAAGGTATGAAAAAGCTTGCTGAAGATAGGGTTCAAATCATAAAATACAACAATGTACTCTACTCGTACTTCGAATACTAAGGCTTCTCATATTAGTATCACATTTCATCTATATGGATAGATTCCTGGTTCTTTGATGATCAAACTAATTGGTCTAGTTTCTCACGAAGCCCCGTAAATATTGCTTTTGAAATTTACCCTGTATGTATAAAAAACTTGCCCTAAAAAAAATTGTTGGTTGGCGTATCCCTTCGAATAAATAAGCGAAAACGACAAAAAAAAACTAATTGTTTGTTTTCGCTTGACGTGAAGGAAAGTAGAAGAGATCGCATTGCACTTCTGCGCCATATAGTTCGGGGTTGGTTGACCCCTTTTCATTTATAAGGCAGCGAATGACACCACTAGCGGGGTCGAAGTTTCTTTTGAACTTTCATCGAAAGAACGTATAGAATGTATAACTCGATCGATGAAAAGGACACTAGAAATATAAATTAGATTCATTCCGTCACTTTTCCAAATATCTTCCAGATAAATTTCCAATTTCGTTGATTTTCAAATCGAAAATTCATCTAGAAGATATTTTATTGACATCAATGGCCGATAGGATGCAAAGTAAAGTCGAGCGAATATACTTGCTATAAAAAATTGTCTACACTCAAACATCATACGAGTCCCGCTGTATGCTCCTTCGCCAAATTTTTAAATTCCAAAATTGACCGGCCTACGGAACCATTTCGTTCGTAACTCTATGAAAAAGTGACTATTTTTTTAAACTTCATATCAGTTTGAGAGCGCCGCCCTCTAAGTCACGGCAAATCACTCACTAGTTATTCTAAAATGTCCCATTGAAATTTCTGATCAAGTCAGCGTTGTGGGGACACATACTCTATAGAGTTTAAGTCCGGGCTACGTGCAAGCCGGTCTAAAACTATAATATTCACCTCTTGAAGGTACTGATGTACTATTCCAGCGACATGTTGTTCTATCGATTCTGTAAGAGTCCTGGAAGAAATTCTACGCCACAATCTGATGCACCCTCACCATCTCTCTATAAACAGGTGTTTATAGAGGTGAATTTAGATTGTTTTGAGAAGTAGTTTAGAATTTGCATCTATACAAGCCTCTACATCTTATTGTTCCAAAAGAGGCTATTTTTGCGATTCTCGTGTCCCATTCCCCCAGTACAACTCCTTCAAGATACTAAAACAATATGGGAAGGGCATTCGCAGTGATGTTTCAACGGCTTGCTCGCAGAATCTTCACTTGTCGTCTCTTGCCATTCCCATCATTGTAAGGTGGTATTTGAGGGGGCTGTAGCCTCTCAGAATACCGACCACCAATTTTACATCGTTCCTGTCATCAGGAAAAGGCCTTCAGACTTCTTAGCTGATATAGGGATGAATCTTTTGGATTGTCTTGGTTCTGGAGTGTTTCTTCTCTTCTTTTTCTTCCTTTTTCAATAGGACCAGGTCTTGTTCAATCCTGTACGTTTGGTCCTCTTCCTGGATCTTCCTGAGAGGCTGAACTCCAGCTCTCGTACCACCTCTTTGGTGGTCCGTCTACAGGTCTGCGTGTGTTCGGTCTTTGGAGTGTTTCTCCAGTAAAAATCCCTCTGATTCTTTAGCCAAACATTGAATATTGATGTGGCTTGAAGGGTTCTGGTTCAAAGCTTTTATCGTTATTCCTTTTTTGTCATAGATGTCTTCTTCCTCATTTCCTGATATACCCTGGAGGACCCATTAGGGTTACTTTGTTTTTATTAACTGATGCTTTTAGAGTTTCTTCACTCTCCTACACTAGTTTAGACGTGCACTCAATAACTTTTAGCACCCTCAAGGTCGCTTGGCTATCTAAGACAATAAATATGTCTTTTTAGATAAGTTTCTATCCAAACACTCCTGAGTTTATTTATTTATTACCAGCAGCTCTTCCGGAAAAGTTATAAATAATTTTCTTGGAGGTATGAAGAGTCCAATCCAGCTCTTTGCGCTAGCTTCGAACCAATTGTTAACCAGAGAAATAAATTTCGAACTTGCGGAAAATATTTGTTAATCCATTATTGGCGTTTGTTAATTGCCTCTTCGAATGGGGAATCTATGTCTATGCATTTGGTTTGTCATGACTTTCGAGCTCTATTAGCTCTATAATTCTTATTGTCAACTATTTTGTATCTAATTTCAGCATTTCTTTAAACATTTCTCTTGTACTCTCAAAAATTTATTATCTGCAGGTGTAGTTGCCGATTAAGGACCCTGCCTGGTTCTCTATCATGTCTTCCGGTTTCTCGACATCAAGCAGCTACCCGGAACACAGTTGATCAATTAATTCCAGTTATTCTATTCCGTAATCAACGTATAACTGAAATTTAGAAAGCTGCCAAAATGTTCCGCGCCCAAAGGTTGAAGCTGCCAAAGTGTCTGGCACCCAAAGGCTGAAGCTGCCAAAGTGTCTGGCACCCAAAGGCTGAAGCTGCCAAAGTGCTTCGCGCCCAAAGGTTGAAGAAAAGGAAAATACAAATGACGCACGGATTTGAAAAACTGTGCAAGTGCTAGGAAAACATTGCTTTCAAACGAGTGCAAGCAATCCAAAGTTGTATTTGCACTTAATTATGTGTATCGTGATCTGGACTTTTGGAAATGACTTGTCTTAATGTTGCAGATGAAATAACTAAGACCAAGGAGTTTGAGGATTGCACAATGTTATGTCTATTTTATGCTTTTATACGATACAGAGACATGGGGGCTCATAGAAAATCTGCTCGAACGTTTGAAAGCGTTTCACATGTGGTGTGAGTCAATAGATTTACATCGATGTTATTGAATGAATTAACTATATAGTAACATCATAAAGAAACGTGAATTAGAATACAACATCATAGTTAAAAAAAACTTGGTCAATGGATTCAGAAATGAACAACTCAGATATCCCACGAGGAAGGTCCTAGAAGTACAAAAATAGCATCCTGAAGATGTTTCCATCGAGTGTTTAGTCGTTTTATAACCATAAATGAAACGTGGATCCAGCGCTTCACACACGTCACAAATAAAAATAAAAACAATTGACTGAAAATGAAGAACCAGATCCAAAGAAAGCAAAAACTGTTCCATCAGCAGGCAAGATCGTGGTGCTGGTTTTTTAGATACGCGTGGGATAATTTCCAATGACTATCTTGAAAAAGGAGTATGCAAGTATTATGCGAACTTATTGCAACGTTTGAACGATGAAATCATGCAAAACGGTTGTTTCACCAAGACAATGCACCAGCTCACACATTCTTTGTTACAATGGCCAAAATTGATAAATTAACGTTTAAATTGCTACCTTATGCACCCTATTCGCCAGATTTAGCCTCTTCAGAGTATTTTCTGTTCCCAGACTTAAGAAAATACGTCGGTGGTCAAAGATTTTCCAACAGTGAAGTCGAGAATTAATGGCTTAACGATTTTCTTGTTGTGCCAGGTACTTCTGGAACCATCCTAAGCATATAATGTGGCTAAGCGAATATCTGATGGATTATTATTTATCAACTCATCACTGGAATCACTTAATTTTTACTAATATATTACGAAAATTACTGGTACTGGTACTAAATGCTGATTGGTGAATTTAGAATACATTCCAGGATGTGCGATATATGAAATCATATCCATTCAATTAACCGAAATGGCCTACTGTAAATTATACAGAAAATGGATGATATATATGTAGAAAAATATTATCTCCTTCCTGTTTTACGTTTAATACTATCGTCAAGCGTTTTAATCGCGTCCTCATTATTAAAATGAATCTGAAAAAAAATTTTTATCCCTGCTAACATCAAATCGGTTTATAAAAACAAGGTGGTTGAAAGTTTTATGTATATAACTACTTATCATTGTCGTTTTGTTAATTCAAACTTCATCTTCTCCATTAACTTTTTTTTATCTTTACGGTCTCGAGGCAACATTCTTAAAAATTGTGCCGTGAACTGAACGGGCAATAAACTGCCTAATATCCGATCCCCTTCATTTCCCCCGGTAACGCCAGAGTCTTGGCATTAAACTTTATTGAGATTATACATACAAAAGGGCACTCGAATTAGAATCATCCATTGTAGGGGTCACGTCGATCCTCTTTATCGAGTATTATCTTGCGATAGTCTCATCGATCGAATCGTATACGATGTTATTAATTTCCTTAACTTTAAATCATTCTTTTTGGGTCACATTATTTAAAATTCGTATTTTGAGGTATTCTCAAATTCTTCTTCTTCTTCTCATGCCGTCTTCTCATTGAACGTTGGCGACCAAGAACCAGGATTTCCTCTTCCTGCCGATTCCTTTCTTTCCCTCTATTTTGCCCTGCATTATCTTCTGTAGCAGTCGGTATTTGTCGTTGCGTAAGATGTTTTTCTTACCGTCTTAGTACTTCGTTGTTGGTGATTCTGTCAGTCCAGGATAACTCCAGGATGCTTCTGCAGAGTCACATCTCAAATTTCTCAAGTTTGTTGATAATTTGAGCCTTCAAGGTCAAAGTTTCCAGCAGTACTGACCACACATAACATTCCATGAATCCTATTTTGACGTGGAGGTTTAGATTTCTGTTTCATAATTGTCAACAGCTTTCTTTTGCGACCAATGCGTCTTGGTACTTCGTCGTTGGTGATTCTGTCAGTCCAGGATAACTCCAGGATGCTTCTGTAGAGTCACATCTCAAATTTCTCAAGTTTTTTGATCATTTCAGCCTTCAAGGTCAAAGTTTCCAGCAGTTCTGACCACACATAACATTCAATGAATCCTATTTTGACGTGGAGGTTTAGATTTCTGTTTCATAATTGTCAACAGCTTTCTTTTGCGACCAATGCGTCTTGGTACTTCGTCGTTGGTGATTCTGTCAGTCCAGGATAACTCCAGGATGCTTCTGTAGAGTCACATCTCAAATTTCTCAAGTTTTTTGATCATTTGAGCCTTCAAGGTCAAAGTTTCCAGCAGTTCTGACCACACATAACATTCAATGAATCCTATTTTGACGTGGAGGTTTAGATTTCTGTTTCATAATTGTCAACAGCTTTCTTTTGCGACCAATGCGTCTTGGTACTTCGTCGTTGGTGATTCTGTCAGTTCAGGATGGTTAGATTAGGTTAGGTTACGATGCTTCTGTAGAGCCACATCTCAAATTCCTCAAGTCAGCTGTACTGACCATTTCACATTCTCGGTCGTTTCTCTCTAAGAGGATTTGGAGATATTCTCCTCCAATAGTTGTGGAGAAAAAACGGAACATTTGCGATTGTGATAGAACGTATATCGTTTGGATATAAGTTAATAGTTGTTAAATTCTCTCCAATTTATAGTGTTGGACTTTATCAAAGGGCATCTGGAAATCAATCAAACAGACAATTCAAATTAATAATTAGTTAAAAAAGCATGAAAATAATTATTTATCTTCTTTACTTTGGTATTAGATCACTATTTTTAGTAATTTTCTGTAGTAATTTGGTACCCCTGAATAACAGTTTTATTTTGACAACTGACTTGACTATGCATAATATTTTGATGAGTACTCAACGTTGACTTTTATTCTATATTCAGTCTCCTACTGAATTGATGACAAACAACACAAATGTTCCTTTGCTCTGATGGAAATACGTCGATTTGTCTGGCCTATATAGGAATTTGAAGAGACGATTTCGCACACTTCATGGTGTTTATGGGAATACCATGGGATTTGAAGATTTGGAAAATTTTGTCTGGACACCCTCAGTTCATCCTCCAAACCAGTGGAGAAAGGTAGACGAATTGGAGACGAAAATCTATAGATGCTTTTAAAGATTTGGGATTTGTTTTATGCTTGTGTCAAAAAATTGATAATAGATGGTCGATTGGATTCGTCAGTCAATGAGATGGATCGTAGAGATCCTTGTAGTTTTACCCTTAAAAACCCTCCCTCATGCACTTTTTGTTGTCAGAAAGCCTGTAAATTATTTCTCCCCCCAATATTCCTGCATTCTCTTCCTTCCCTATTTGTTTTTTGTTTAGAAAACTATCAACTCTGGTTTAAACTTTATTTGTTTCAATTATTTAATTATTTGTTTATTTACTAGTTATCTCGTTTTATTACAGAAGGTAAATCAATGGCGACGTCATACGACTGCAAATACATAGAGACATCTGTGGGCATCAACCACAACGTCGACGAACTACTAGTAGGAATCCTCTCGCAGATCCGTCTGAAGCTAGAGAACCCCGAAAGGAGTCGCGACATATTCAGGAAACGTAGTTCGTCGAAAAAAAATCTAAACAGAAACAAAAGTCCAGCTTCAGGAGCGGCGACACCTACCGGTAGCTGCCAAAATTCGCCGAAGAAATATAGAGGCTCCAGAACTTCGGCCAGTTTGAAAGTTAGGAACCTTTTGGGAAAAGTTTGGGCTAGAGACAGCAAGTCGAAGTCCTGTGAAAATTTACATGTGTTGTAAACAATTGTGATAAATATATATCTTTTGTTTGAGGTAGGTAATGATGATATTTTGAATGAGTTAGGTTAGGTTAGATTAGGTTTTATTTTGAATGAAAGGATTGGTTTCTAAAAGACGGTTCAGATTTGATCGAGACAAAAGCTTCCACACATTTATTTATTATTGTGAACTGAATACTTTTACTTAACTCAACCGGTGTCGAAAAACTTCTCAGGCTCTTAGTCGTTGTTGAATTTTTGACCTCCAAATGCTTCTTTCAGTAGTCGAAACATGTGGTAATCGCGGGGTGATAAATCCAGACTATAAGGAGAATGCTGTAGCATCAGCCATCCCAGTATTTACGGAACGTTGTACGTGCAACAATTAGTTAGTCTCTTTATATACATTAAATCAACTCGGGCATCCACTACAGAATTGATTACGTACTTTAATGCCGTTCCACACTCTTAGATTGCGACCTAGTTAACTTATAATCAAACCAAGACTTGAAAAGTATATAGCACCGCCATCTACAGCGCTTGTCTCGATCAAATTTGTACCGGTTTCGTATTAATTGTCTTTTATTGATTAATTGGATCAAATAGGTTGTCTCCTATGGAAAAAAAGCCTGAGTGGAAAGGAATAATTTATTTATAACTTGGTATTAGAGATTTGTTTGTTTCTTTGACATTTTTTCGAAAATGGAACCACTATCATTATTTTTGTCGTTTCCATATTTATATTCATGTTCGTAATTTTCAGTGAGCAGATACTCGATCTAAATCTTGAACTTCGGATTGTTTATTTTCGTTTTCCCTCATCTGGTTCTTCATTTTTTCATTTATACTTCTGATATTGCTTCTAAATTTGACTCCAACTCCTCTTGTTGTAATATATTTGGTTTCTTTTAATGCATCTAACAAATCTTCTACAATAAGTTATGGTGTTTTTCGAGTCTATCTTCGATATAAACCCAAAAATCGTGAAAAACATTTACATTTTTATAATTCGAGTAACTTCTTTCAACAACAATCGACGTAATTGAAGCTTATTCAAAGTAAATTTGAAAATTCCTTGCATCAGATTCAAAGTTTCCATTTAAAATTTTGTAAATTTTCTCGAGTGGCTTCGAAACGTCTTTTCCTTTATCCTATGGCTTCGATAATGAAATTATAGACCAGGAACCAGCGGTAAAAAACGTTAATCATGGAATTTTGTTAATCAACGTCAATTTTTATAAAAATTTGGATGTAAACTTTAATTAGCCCCTAATTCAAAATCTATTCTGTACCGAATGGTGTTTTTCATTATTTAGGAGTGAAAATTACCCTTTATCGTAAAAAACTTCGATTTTAGTATGTATTGGAGTGAAATGAAAATTAAATGTTTTAGAAAATTAATCACGTTTGATCAGTGATCAGTGATAATAAGTTTAGCTGATAGATCTATCCAACAATCAGATCCTGAATTTAGAATCCTTGAATTATCCAAATATTTCACTAAATTAAAATCTAAGACACGAAAAAACAAAAGATATTATATATCAAGTGCCTTGTACTAATTTTGACACTGTTCACATAGGACAGATATCTCAGTATTTATAAAATGGACTAATAGGTCAAAAATACGATAAAAAAGGCTTTGAGGAAACATGAAATAGAAAAAAAACATGAAATAGAAAAAAAACATGATGTAGGTAATTTGTTTGTTTTTCAAAAATTATTTTAAAAAAACCTAATTTTAAAACAGAAGAGTCCTAAAATCAAAAATTTCGAAGCACGTAAAACGTACAATCGAGTAACAGCCGGCATATTGTAAATTTTGAAATTTTGAAGAAAAAAACAGTTTTTCGACAATAAGTCGCTTAATTTTGAAGTTAGAAACTTTTTGTAGAGGATTTCACGTCATTTTAATTAAAACTTTTTCCATCTTCCGGTTTCGAAAAGGGTGCAGCTCAAAGGGGTTGCAAATGAAAACTTTGAACTAATGTATCTCGTTCAATTTTGGTGATACATAAATTTGAAAAAACAAATATTTGCAAGAAAAACGAATAGTTTTTGGTTTGCTTACAAAATTTTCATTACGGAAATGTATAGTTCAATTTAATCGATCATTTTTTCCAAAATAAACATTCAAAACCGGTCAAATCACATAGATCTCATTAATAATACATAAAGTTCATTACAAGTGGATTACGAGTAATTTCAATTAGGGTGGTAATGGTGAGTGTATAATTATGAAATTTTTTCAAAAAAGAAAAACGAAGAAACCTTATTTTTAGTTATAAATCAGTCTCTTATGCAAAAGACTTTTGAGAGGGCTCATTTTAAAGGTTTTTCTATGTGTTTTGGAAATATTTCGTGAGTTTTTTCCAAAAATTTCATCAATTTCGAGTTATTTGAGGTTAATGGTTTTCAATTTCGGGATTGTTCCCTTAAAAATTGCCAACGAGCAATAATTCAGTTATTATTTAATTCACAGAGGTCCTTAAAAACGATTTTCTTCGTTTTTCTATCAACTACATTTAGTTATTAATAAAAAACTGAAAAAATATGCGTTTTTTTCTATAAAAAATAAGCAATTCCAATCGTTAATTACTCTAAAAGTACCAACTTTAGTTAAAAACTTGCTTAGAATTAGTTAATAATAAAATATGATTTAAATGAAATAAATTTTCATCTCCAAGATAAAAGCATCCTTCGGTATAGGGTAGATTATGAAGAAGGTTATAAATACTACCTCAAAACCAATTTTCAAGAAAATCGATTGTGAAAATTCCACGGGAAATCGGCTTGTACCTGGCCTATTAAATTATTTGGTTTTAGTGAGAACCTTTTATTATAAAAAATTATACATTGAGACATATCGAAAAAAAAACAATTTAATCTCGACTAAAAACCAAAATTTAATCCAGTATACTGTAATTATAAGTAGATTTTTCAAATTAGTTTTAAGATAATTCAAAAAATTATATTTGTATGTGATTTTAAGAAATATTTGTTATTGTTTTTTATACTTTCCACTAGTTAATTATATTAAAATTGTTTTTACTTTCTATAATTAAAATTTTTTGTACGTTGAATCGTATATTTCTCTTTAACATGTTCTTAATCACTAATCAAACATTCATGTACATTATTGCATCTCGACGAAAGGCAAATGCCGAAAAAAATATTTTACTCAAATAAAGGGACAGTAACAGAGCAAAAATTCAATTAACATTGAGTAAAATAATACCAAATCACGTGATTAACAATTAAATTAAAAATAAGTCCAATAATAACTCATGACTACAAGGTCAAGCTAACTTCCTCGCCAGATTTGTATCAGCAAATCCACCAGAACTCATTCTTGGCTTTCTTGGTATATACAAAAGTGTCACTATTGCATTTTTCATTAATTTGGTCGCGAAAGAAACTTTAGAGATGAATGGAGACACCTGGAATAAGACAAACTAAAGCACATATAGATTTACCTTCTAAATATTTTACCAATCAATAGTTTCACTTGTACAAGTGCGAAATTAGACTAATGACTGACTTATTAACTAGATACCTAGGATTACCTAGCTATTAAAGTGGACAAGCCTTAAGGTTGAACCCCATTAGCAACACGTCACGCCACACCATGCAACGTCGATTCACGTTGTACATTGTTGTGTATAGATTTGTATCAGGCCCAGGTTTAATTTAAATTAAATTTGAATATTAAATAGCTTGGATGCATTTCGAGTCTATCTTCAATATAAACCCAAAAATCGTGAAAAGCATGATGTTTTTCGAGTCTATCTTTAATATAAACCCAAAAATCCTAAGAAACATGATGCATTTCGAGTCGTATCTTCAATATAAACCCAGAAATCGTGAAAAACATGATGCATTTCGAGTTTATCTTTAATATAAACCCAGAAATCGTGAAAAACATGATGCATTTCGAGTCTATCTTCAATATAAACCCAGAAATCGTGAAAAACATGATGCATTTCGATTCTATCTTCAATATAAACCCAAAAATCATAAGAAACATGATGCATTTCGAGTCTATCTTCAATATAAACCCAGAAATCGTGAAAAACATGATGCATTTCGAGTCTATCTTCAATATAAACCCAGAAATCGTGAAAAACATGATGCATTTCGATTCTATCTTCAATATAAACCCAAAAATCGCAAAAAAAGGATGCATTTCGAGTCTATCTTCAATATAAACCCAAAAATCATAAGAAACATGATGCATTTCGAGTCTATCTTCAATATAAACCCAAAAATCGCAAAAAAAGGATGCATTTCGAGTCTATCTTCAATATAAACCCAAAAATCGCAAAAAAAGGATGCATTTCGAGTCTATCTTCAATATAAATCCAAAAATCATAAGAAACATGATGCATTTCGAGTCTATTTTCAATATAAACCCAGAAATCGTGAAAAACATGATGCATTTCGATTCTATCTTTAATATAAACCCAAAAATCGCAAAAAAGGATGCATTTCGAGTCTATCTTCAATATAAACCGAAAAATCCTAAGAAACATGATGCATTCCAAGTCTATCTTCAATATAAACCCAAAAATCGTAAAAAACTTTCCCATAGACTAGCATACAAAAGCAAAAGAGAGGCATTGACACGTCTTAGCACGCGTTACATCTGAGAATTTTGAATCGTAGGATGATGTGGCGTGGCGTGGTGGGGCGTGGTCTGATTATGTACGAAAACAATTGCATTAAATGGAAAAACATATGCACACATATTCAACAAGTGGCGTGGTGTGGCGTGGCGTGAGTCTGGGCTCTTATAGTGTTATAAAAGTGCTTGATTAGCTTTTGAAACGATATGAGCCTTTAAAATTTTCTAGTGAGGTGTACAGAAGGTCTATCAAAAGGCTTTTGTGCTCAATGATCATTCACCTTCCACGTCTGAAAATCTGGGCAGTAGAAATGGCGATAATATGGGCCAGTAAACAGTTAAATGGTTTCCTTGGAATAAATTGATTCTTCTCGGTTTTTCCGTCGTCGTTTTCCATTATTTTCAAAGACAAAGATTTTGAAAAATCCGTATCCGTGAAATCTGTCACTACTTACCTCAAATTAAAAGAGATAATTATCACATGGAGATCAGCAAAAACGTCCAGTGGGGACATTTTTGAGTCAACGTTTGTCCAATGGTTTTGAAATGGGTTAAAAAGTTAAAATTTCAAAAATATCAATGATTACATAATTTTCACTTCATAAAATCATAAAAAAATGAAAAAAATAGTGTTTCTAAAGCACGATCGTCAAATTCAAAGTATGCGGCAGTGTGATAAATATATAATTAAACAATCATTGATACAAAATAAAAAAAAGGGACTTTGCGACAAATTTGCAAGAAAAACAGTTTTTGAGGGCAATAAAAGGGACTTCAAGGACCTCACTAAAAGCCCTGAAGTACTTAAAGGGATGGTTTTAGCATCCTATATTGGTTGGAGACAAAGTAATTTCGATTCTGCTCAATGAGCTTTCATAAGCTCATAAAACTTCTTGTCCTTGTCAGCAAAAAACTGAAGCAGTTGCGATTGAATATCATCGTCATTTGTGAAAGTTTGATCATTCAAACTTCGAAATAAATGGTAATCAGATGGTGCCAGATCTGGGCTGTATGGGGGATGCGGCATCACTTCCCAGACAAAATCCAATAGTTTCCCACGAGTTTGTTTCCGATTTGACAATTCTTGACGTTTTTCTTTGGTTGCTTCATCCAGTTTCATTAATTATTGACAGTAAAGATCAGAATTAATCGTTTGGTTCCTTGGAAACACCTCAAAAAACACAACATCTTTGTAATTTCATCAAATTGACAGCACGAGCTTTTTTATTGTTTTTCAGCTTTCTATATGGTTTTGTGATGGTTAATCTTGTTTGCTTCATGATCGTTGTGTTGAATGAATTTCTTCCAATTCGTGAGGTGCGATCCTCTTCAATTATGACTTTGATTTGGTCATCATCAACTTCAGTAGACCCAAAAATAAATAGCTTTGGTTTCAATCTCAGGTTTTAGCTACAGCGCCTGGACTATATTATGCTCCGGCGTAGCTTTAAAACACAATTCAACTTCTTGCGGTATTTACTACCCAAAACCCTTCGGTGATTGGAGTATGTGGGGTTGCATCAATGTTTTTTCAACCATTCATAACCATTCGATAAATGTTTGTGAATTAAAAATAAAACAAAAAAAAATATTCAATCAATTTGGGTCCACCTTGTTGATAATAGTGTATAGAAATTAGATATTAACATCAGTATAAAGTATTTATGAATTGATTACACGTTTCGTATTTACTTAATACAAGTATCATTACTACAAAAAACGAGTTAAGTTCATTTTAAATGTGTTTTTTTGAAATATTAAATTTCGTTGTAACATATTTTCACATAAATATTCATGGACTGGATGTAAATTGTCGAATATTTATGTAGAAAACCTTTTGATTTATTGTAGATTTTATCAATCAAATATAATAGAATAACCTTAAAGTTAGGCTATTTGACCAATTTTTGTTGTGCCTTCTTTTAGAGGCTTAGTAAAATGAAAAAAAAAAACATATTTTCATCGTAATATCAGTAAACTATATTTTAATATCAAGCTTAATCTACTGATGTCGTTAGCTATTTTGAAAACTACGATTACCATAAACGAATATGTCCATGCATATCCACGCGCGATTTCTCTCGCACAATATGACGTCACGTTGGAATCAAATTTGAGCATCGATTATCCGGATTAATTGATGCATGTCAGTGTCCGCATAAATAATTTGGACTGGATTTTCAAACAAAAAGCAGCAAATAGAATCCACAGAACACCTTTAAGATATTTTTTTTGCTAAAGACTACTACAATACAAACACCTTTTTTTGTAGCTAAATCTCTACAAAATCTACAAAAGTTGAATGGTGTCAAACTCTAAAGCTCTAGTCACTTCATAGCTTTTACCAAACAAGTGGGCTCTTGAGGATCGGTAACATCGTTTTCTAAATCATTATCTTCCTCTTCCTGATTATCGTTCTTCATTTGCTGCATAATTTCTTCATCAGAAAGAATCTGATCACCAAGATCGTCGAAGATTTAACCAATCGTTTATATTGGTATTGCTACATTCCTCAAAACCTGGTGCTTCTTCAATGATTTCTCTTATTTCATCCGGATTACCTCTTTCTTGTGGTTCTTAAGGATCATCTGGATTAGTATCACCACTTTCTTGCGAAACTCATGGCTTAGAACGCAGCTTTTTCTTTTACTGCTTAGTACAAATTCTACACCATTCTCAATACCTAGAAGCAGCATTTGAAGCAATTGCTTTCTGCGGAAACGTTTTGATGTTCCCATCACGCCTTGGTTCATTCACGTCACATTTGGCGGAAAAAACAACACATTGAACTTGCCATCATGTAAGCTCTGATTGGTGAGTTGATGTATTATCCATATTAATCTGTTTTTTGTTGGTTTTTCTGTTTCCATCCAGGAATTTTTTTGATTTTTGTATTCAACAGAGGACTTGATTATGCCCTTAAAACATCTAGTGTGCTTTGCTTTCCCAATAATAAGCAGCGAGTCCCTGTGATCACCAATAGAGTTTGCGCAAACCATGGCTGTACCAAAGCGCCGCAGTTTCTCTTTTAGAAACAAGGCTTTTTCCAGTTGAGATCTTTCAGAAAGGTAGTTGCACGGCTTTCCAATTAGAAACATGGAGCACGACTTTTAAATACCTACTCCACGTTCAGAATTAGTTAAGGGCTCAATATTTTACAATGCAAAAAAGTGCACAATCATTTACCAATTGAAATCAAATCTATATCATCTTTTCCCGCATTTGGTAATAAATTGAGGGTATATTTACAGGAAAGTGCCTTCCAATCTCTGAAGCTGTTTCGTCCTGCTGGAACCATGTTTTTTTTGTTCTAATTAAAGCACCGCACTGAAAATAAGTTCGTACTGTCTTTTATTTGAATTTGGTCAGGTTATTCATTCTAAATTGCATACAAGGTGTCTCAAAAGATATCTTGATATTGCTGATTGCGTAACTCGAGGAGCGCTGGGAATATGTCAATTTGTAGCCTGGTTCTTGTAGACTGTAGTGCTCGACTGAAGAGAAAATGGGCATCCAAGGTATTCTCAAACCAACTGAAAAGCATCGGGATGCTGATCAAAGAATCGGCTTCGTAAACCAGATGATTAATCGCTTTCCAGTCTTTAATGAATGAAGCGATTGACACGTCAAAAAGCTTCTGGAATCCAAACCACAAACATCTGAAACCTCTAAATTGACTGCGGTATCAGTTATAGTCAAATTAGAGCATTATGTGCAGATGTTAGACGAATTCTTCGTGTCTGAACTGTGAAACTTGGTCTCCGAGAATTTTTTCTCTGTACTTTACTTTTAGTAGTTTATCAAAGAAATTGGATAAGTACCAAGAAGTTTGATACCCAATTTAATTGCAGGATATAATCTTATAAAACGTAAACTGTTTGGAACTAACGAAAGTACAATGAGAATTCGATAGATTCGAAATTATTTGCTACTATTCTGTATAAATCCACTATATGTTGCCTGTTGTTGGTTAAACTCTATGGATAAACCTTCAAGAATACTTTTCAAACTATTTTTGATAATTGAGTCAACCAATAATCCTTATATTCATATTCTAATCAAAATATTCAAAATTAATATTTGAATTCGATGTTTTTGTAGCTGATTAATTTCGTTTTTACTTTGTTTTATTCAATTCTACATTTCTAAATGATTCGAAATATTGATATAAAGATAAATAGATGAAAATATGTTTTTACTTTTCTATCCACAATGTTGTAGAAATTAGCCAAAGGACTGAATGCGATGAAATGATCTATTCCATATCTGTGTGTAATCATTTACTGTATCCATTATTTAAATATATGTATAGATACTCAGTTAATAACTTTGTAAATAATAAAATAAGTTAGTGGAAAGCAATAATTAAAATTATGAAATTCGATTAAAATCATTCGTTAGGATTCGTAATAAATACAGCTGTATATTTTCAAGCTTCCCTGTATAATAAAACTAGCGATAACAATGTGAAAACCTCACAATGACAATTCGGCTTTACTATTCGTACATTGGAAAATCCGCACTTGAGAGTTTTTGCTTCGAAATAGGTCCAAAAAGTGCGTACTTCAGACCAATTTATAAAAAAAATATTATACAACACATCTGTTAAAAATTTAAGAGTTAGAACAGGCTAATTTGGCGATTTTGAGCTAAAATTGTTGCGAGATTTTGTGAGATTTTGATTTTAAAGATTCTGGGAGGTTTTGGGATACTAAATAAGTCTAGTAACTCTTATTACGGGCACGGATTTTCGAAAATTTTGGGACTTGAAACTCAAACAAATTTTGAAACACGAATAACTCGAATACTAAGAGGAATTCGAAAAAAAGTGCTGAAGCAAAAAATGTAGAATAGGAAATTCTCTACAAAAAATTAAGTCCGTTATTTGATCGTAACCTCAAAATTTTCACCTTAAAATGGGTTTATATACTCAAAAATAGTTTGAATCACGAATAACTCGAAAAAAAAGTGCTGGAACAAAAAATGTACAGCACAAAATTCTCTAAAGATTGGTCGGTAAACATGTTTTCTTAACCTCATAATTTTCACCGTAAAATTTCACTCAAAAATATTGAATCGCGAATAACTCGAAAACTATGAAGAATTCCAAAAAAACCGCAGTGACAAAAAATCTAGAGTAGAAAATTCTCTAAAGATTGGTCTGTAAGCATTTTTTCCGAACCTCAAAACTTTCAACGTAAAATGGGTCATGTACTCAAAAATACTTTGAAACGTGAATAACTCGAAAACTACGAGGAATTCGAAAAAAAATGTCATGACAAAAAATATAGAATAGAAAATTCTCTACAAAAAAGTATCCTAGGTATTTTATCTTAACCTCAAAATTTTCCCCTTAAATTGGGTTCATGTACTCAAAAATATTTTGAACCGTGAATTCCCGAAAACTTTGGGGAATTCGAACAAAACTGTCGTGACAAAAAATGTAGAGAAGAAAATTCTCTACAAAAAAGTATCAGAAGTATTTTTTCCTAACCTCAAAATTTTCATCGTAAAATGCGTTCATCAACAACAATAAGAATAAAAATCGACTTTTGTCAGCTTAGAACTTTGAATTTATTCCATATATATGAACCGCATTGTATATTAATGAAAATAGATTTGAAAGCACTTATAAATATTTATTGTGATAATGAAAAGTCACGAAAATATTATTTACAAAGTTATTGGGGATAAACGTGGATTTTCAAATGTAAGTATTTTGAAAAAAAATTCTGAATGTTACCTGTATCTTCCAAAATATTTAAGCAAATGTCTTATGTGTTTAGCTTCTAAGATTATCATTACTATTTACGTGCCAATATTTTCTCATGTCACTGTACTAAATGTCGTATTATTTTTTTGTTATTTAGCAACAATTTTTGATTCAAAACAAGTTGAGTAAACGAAAACTTTAGTGGAAAATAAAGAAAATAATTGATTTTTCAAATAAAAATCATGAAGTTTTGATGAAAACTCAAAAAAATACTGCATAGTTGTTTCCGTCTAAAACACACCGACATTTGTCTTTGGAAACTGACTTCTTCAAAAAAAAGCGAGATTTATCTTTAAAGACTGTCTTTTCTTTGAAACAAACCGTCATTTGTCTTTGGAGACTGTTTTTTACAAAATAAATCGACTAAGTTGGTTAGGTTTATACCATTTCTACAATTACACTCTTTGACGCGAATTTCGACAACCAAGTCATCGTCTTCAGAGACTGGAGTCTCTGTTTTCATCTTCAATGCCTGAACTGTAAATAGTTTGTCTTTTTAATGATGCTCGACCCTGCTTTACTTCATCACACAAATCATCTAGATCGTTATCGTCATTTTGATTAAAAGTGTAGTGATTTTTTGGTTTTCTCTATTTTCTTATGTTATTTGGTTCTTTTTTGGTAATCCTTTCCTTCGTTTCCTCAAGTTCTCTTACATCTTTGGTAGTTTCAGCCTTGCTTTACTAATTCAGCTAGTTTTTTTGTTTTTTCTTTATTTCGGCGACCAATCGCATGGATTTTTCTCCGAAGTTCAAACAATTTGGAGCCCATCGTGTCGTTATTTCGCGGCCATCTTTGAACGCTTCGGCCCATTTAAATACCGTAGATCTGCACAGACATTCACTACCGAATTGATTTACTATACTACACTGTGGAAAAGGACTCAGATAACACTTAATCAAGCCGCGATTTTCGATACAAACAGTGTCATTTACAGCGTTGATCTCGGATCATATTTGAACTTACTTCGTATTTTCCTGAAAATTATGTTCATTCTAACTCATACTGAGCACACTGCTCACATCACCACTACACTAACATTAATAATTACACTGTTTAACGCGAGTTTCGTTAACCAAGTTATCGTCTTCAGAGACTCCTTTTACCTTCAGTCTCTGAAGTAGGTGGTAGTTTAAACAGTCTGTTCAGTGTGAATGTCACCAGAAGTTCCAGAAATACCAACTTAAACTAGAATTCTTCAAGTTAATTTCCTAGTTTAGAAATATTGAAAATTAAGAATATCGATTTTCTCTTTTTTCACTACAAGTTTTTGATATCACTAATTTTGAATCTAGCAACGGCAGTTCGGTAATTCGGGTACATGTTAGCATCTATAATTAGATGAATAAATAATTTGCTCGTCCTAAATCATCAAATACTTACGTATCTCGAACGTACAATAAATATTTTTTCTAGTGGGTCAATATCATATTTTTATATAATTTTTTGAATTTTTGAAATTAAAAATTGAGTTTAGAGCACTAAATAATTTTATTCAACTGTCACTACTAAATTTATTATCAATTACTACCTTATGTAATCGATTAAAAACGTTAACAAACTAATTTTTTACAGTCTATCCCGTGTTTGTTTTGTACTTGCGATTTAGTTCATTAGATGACAGCACTGGTTCCTTCCTGTATCATTAAATATTTCAGAAGTGACTCCATAAATGTTAACACTCAGGTGTTAAGCCTCTTCTTTCGCACCAGGTCGGTTTGTGTTCCTATAGAAATTGCACCACAAATCAAGCAGGAACTACCTCGATAAGCGCAATCTGCAAAATCGCTTTCTTAGTCTTGGGTACACTCCAATCGCTACTATGAAGGCATATTCTGGAATCATCTGAGAACAAAACAGATCCCAACAAACGTCCAATTCGGATGATCTTGAGTAAGCAAAAATCAGGTTTACTTGACGAAGATCTGGAGTAAGTTTTCGAACCAATCGCAGGTGTTTTTTTGTTGTTTGTGTTGTTTAGTTCAAGACTAAAGTTAACCAAATCGGGCCAGCCGTTTTCGAATATTTAAAGTCGAAAGTTTACAGCCTATTTCTATGTACGTAAATTTATATAAATAGTAAAATATTGATCTACTAGATAATACGTTTACCTAAATTAGAAAATAAAACAAACAAATTTATCTTTTGATTTCAAAGTTTTTTTATCGTCTGTCTCCCAGTATTTAAATTTAAGTAACAACAATAAGTTTTGAGTTATCTTAGATGGTATGTTGTTAAAATCAACATACCAGGATACCATTTTAGAGTCCTTTAGTTGATCAAAATCAACACGAGTGCTAAAAGAATTTGATGGTAAATAAAATCAACTTTTTTCCATGAGTCACCAACCAGCGCGTTTATAAAGACAAGAAGACGAAGATAGATTCTTGGAACGAGTTGCATGGAAGATACCAGAAGGCAAGAGGTAAATAGTTAGACCAAAAAAACGGTGGAGGGAAGTAGTAGAAGAAGACCTTGGAGAGAAAAACATCCAGTAAGGGATAGAAAGAAGTAAAGAGAAAATATAAGGCTATGGGCCTAATGGTTTGCATGTAACAGTCGTTGTTGAATTATTGCCGTTGAATATATTGATAAGAATATTCTATCAATAGATACTTTGAAATATTTTTGTTGTTACTTGAATTATGAAACCGTTGTGTGGTTTTAAATGGAATTTTAAATCACTATTTTAGTCCTTATTATACGATGCACAATTTGGAATTTTGAAGTTTGTAAATTTATATATTCTAATGTAAGTCGGATTTGTAAAATAAAATTTTTCTGTGAATGTAATTATTGAGTTTTATTGTTAACCTCTAGGAGATTCAGTTTTTTTTATTTACGATTATACGGCAGCATCAATGAGGTGAACCATGATCCTAAGTACTGTCCTGATATTTTTCTTTATAAAGAAATCCTCTGAGAAGAGTTTCTCAAAATTTGAGCTCAATTTTCCTATCACCTTAACCTCAGAAAAATCTTTAATGAGTAAATATTTTTCTTCAATATTTGAACTACTTTGAAGCTTCGTTTTTCCGGAACCATGACTCTAAGTACTGTCCTGATTTTTTTCTTTATAAAAAAATCTTCTAAGAACAATTACTTGAAATTTGAGCTCAAGATTTAAAAAATGTCAGCCTCTCTGATTTTTTTAATGAGAAACGTTTTTCTTTAATATTTGAACAAATTTTAATGCTTATTATTCCGGAACTGTGATCCTAAGTACTGTCTTGAATTTTTTCTTTATAAAGAAATCCTCTAAGAACATTTTCTCAAAATTTGAGTTCAATATTCCAAATATATCGCCCTCTGTGGTTTTTTTAATGAGCAAACGTTTTTCTTTAATATTTAAACAAATTTGAAGCCTCATTTTTTCGGAACCGTCACCCTAAGTACTGTCCTGTTTTTTTTTTCTTTATAAAAAATGCCTCTAAGAACAGTTACTTAAAATTTGAGCTCAATATTTAAAAAATGTCAGCCTCTGTGATTTTTTTAATGAGCAAACGTTTTTCTTTAGTATTTAAACAAATTTGAAGCCTCATTTTTTCGGAACCGTCACCCTAAGTACTGTCCTGTTTTTTTTTTCTTTATAAAAAATGCCTCTAAGAACAGTTACTTAAAATTTGAGCTCAATATTTAAAAAATGTCAGCCTCTGTGATTTTTTTAATGAGCAAACGTTTTTCTTTAGTATTTAAAAAAATTAGAAGCTTCGTTTTTCCGGAACCATAGCCCTCAGTACTGTCCTGTTTTTTTTTCTTTATAAAAAATGCCTCTAAGAACAGTTACTTAAAATTTGAGCTTAATATTTAAAAAATGTCAGCCTCTGTGATTTTTTTTAATGAGCAAACGTTTTTCTTTAGTATTTAAAAAAATTAGAAGCTTCGTTTTTCCGGAACCATAGCCCTCAGTACTGTCCTGTTTTTTTTTCACTATAAAGAAATCTTCCGAAACCACTTTATCAAAATTTGAGCTCAATATTTCTAATATGACAGTCTCTGATTTTTTTAATGAGTAAACGTTTTTCTTTAATATCTGAACAAATTTGAAGGCTTGTTATTCCGGATTCGTGACCCTAAGTACTGTCCAGTTTGTTTTTCTCTATAAAGAAATCCTCTAAGAACAGTTTCTCAAAATTTGAGCTCAATATTCCAAATATATCAGCCTCTGTGATTTTTTTAATGAGTAAACGTTTTTCTTTAATATTTGAACAAATTTGAAGCCTCATTTTTCCGGAACCATGACCCTAAGTACTGTCCAGTTTGTTTTTCACTATAAAGAAATCTTCCAAAACCACTTTATCAAAATTTGAGCTCAATATTTTTACTGACATAATTAATGAAAAATGTATGAACAAAAAATGAGAAAATCTATTAATGAATCACCTCAAAATCATTTATTTGCATATTATAAGACTAGTATCCCCCCATTGAGTAACAAAAGCGATTCGAGTAGAAATAATATCGAAAGAACAAAAATTCGGTACGCCACATATCGGAAAATCGTGTAAAAAGAGAGAAAATGAAGAATTTTGATCCTTTAATTATTTATTTTTACAATTTTTCATATTATCTACAAGCAGAACGATTTTAAAGGGTGATAAGTATCGAAATGGACAACCCTGTATATATTTGAGTGACCACTGTGTAACGAAACTGAATCCAGTTGGAATTACATCGTTAATTTTGTACGCCATCTATCGAAAAATAATGTAAAACATCGTCAGAATTCTGCCTCTTGCACCCTTTCCGAAATAAATTGTGTTTAATGCATTCCAAATCATTTTTTTTTCAATTCTTTTGGGGTAAAATCAAACAAAGTAAAATTTAAATATTTTATTAAAAAAAGAATAATAAATAATCATGTTTTTATATAAGATTCCCTCCTTTAGCTACTTTACACATCCTCGCCAATAACCCAGACATCTGCATCAACGAACATAAACCGTCGACTACCCTCTGATGGGTTAAACCAATTTCCTTTATAAATTCCAATTTCAATCCTTCCTCCATATCCATATTCTTACAGACTTTAAATATATTTTTTATTATATCCTCGGCGGCGTATCCCAAATTCCACAACAGCTCCACGACTTTATAAGCTTTCCTAATATCGCCTTCGATGCAATGTTGCAACATATCTTTAATCAACATCGGATGCGGTTCGTCGCACACTTTAAACACATTCTCGGAATTGACTTCTCCGAATCCGTTGTGAGTCGATTGGAGATTATTCAAAGCTTGACGCATGTCACCTTGGGCTGTGAAAACTATCGCTTCGAGACCGTCTTGGGTATAATTTACCTGGTTGGTGGAATATAATCGCTCATTTATTTATTAATAGACAATTTTCATTGAATAAATCGAAGCAAAAATAACAAATATTATATACATATATATATATATATATATATATATATATATATATATATATATATATATATATATATATATATATATATATATATATGGCAAAAAAACGTGAAAATACTGAAAGAAATTCTACAGTCATAGTTGCGTTTTTCCGACTTCAGTAGGCGTAATAGCGAAAAGCGTTCGTCGAATTTGAACGAATGTTATTCGTCCAATTTCTACAATCATAGTTTGCGTTTTTCTAAATTCAGAGGGCAAAATAGCGAACAGCGTTCGACGAACTTGAACGAACGGCATTCGTCCAAATTCGTAAAATTGCGGTTTGTACATTTTTGGCGTAAGTAGATGAAATTCTTTCGTGCGAAATTTCACGAATGGCGTTCGTCCAAATTCGTAAAATTGCGTTTATAAATTTTCGGCGTCATATGAAATTCATTCGCGCGAATTTGTATGAACGACATTCGTCCAAATATGTTAAATCGCAGTTTGTAAATTTTCGGCGTCAGTAGGTGAAATTCGTTCGCGCGAGTTTGTACGAATGGTATTCGTCCAAATTCTACAATCATATTTTGTGTTTTTCCTACACTATTAGGCAAAATAGTGAAAAGCGTACGGCGAATTTGAACGAACGGCATTCGTTCAAATTCGTAAAACTGCAGTTTGTAAATTTTCGGCGTCAATAGGTGAAATTCGTTCGCGCAAATTTGTACTAACGGCATTCGTTCAAATTCTAAGATCACAGTAAGCGGTTTTTTCGCACCAATTGGTAAAATACATTTGAAAAAATGCGTTGGCACATTTAAAAAATTTGGAACAATTGTAAAAATTTAAGATTACTTTTGAACGCACCTCGTAAACACAAAATTATTTGAATATATGTAATAACATTTTTTTGATAGGAAAACGATAGATATAAAATGAAACAGTTCTTACATTCTCTTTTTCACATATTTGTAATATTCTAGCCATAATTTGTGCATCACTGAGCCTCGAATATCTCAATATGGCACAACGAGATTGTATAGCTTCAATCACTTTTTCACTATAATTACACGCCAAGGCGAAACGAGTTGTGTTACTATATTTTTCCATTGTTCTGCGAAGTGCTTGCTGAGCTCCGTCTGTCATACTGAAACAAAAATTTTCAATTTCTTATAATTTTTGTTGAAAATATGAAAATTCAATACCTATCGACTTCATCTAAAATGATTATCTTGTGTCTACCGGGTGGTAACGTAACTTTTTGTTGAGCAAACATTTTCACTTTATTTCTTACTATATCAATTCCTCTATCATTAGATGCATTCAATTCTAAAACAGCTTCTTTAAAAGCTGGTCCTAACAATATCTTAGCTAAACAAAGAATTGTCGTTGTTTTACCAACACCAGGGGGACCCTAAATTATATATAAATATTAATAACATTCTCATACAAATAAATAAAATCTACTTACTGCTATAATTATATTAGGCACGTTTCCTTGTTTTGAAAATATAGATAATCTTGTGATGGTATCTTCATTTCCCATTATTTCTTGAAAAGTTTGTGGTCTATATTTTTCAATCCTGAAATAAGACCGCTATAAACAATGACGAAAATGGATCAAATATTGTTTTACCAAGGTAAATTACAATGTTTTTTTATCGGTTGTTCTTCGTTTTGATAATTAGATGTCGAAGGTCCAGGCATAGGTTCATCTATCAATTCTATACTTTCCATTTTTTCAATAATATATATTTAAAACGTGAAAAATAACACAACATCCAGCACTTTGTTGATGATTGTTGAATTTTGACAGTGACAGTTGATTTCCCTCCAATTCTTCTACATTGTTTTAGTTGTATCTTTTGATATGTAAAAATTAAGATAATAATTCTGAAATAACCCTTTTTCAAATTTTTTTTTAAATAAAAATAGTTTTGAGTACGCTTTCTTGTTGATGGTATTAAGTCAGTGAAGCCCTAAATAAAATTATACATAAGCACGTCTTCACTTTCAAATATTCTCAAGGTCATTCAAAACAAACTTTGTATTTTGAAATTTTTAATAAAAGAATTGATTCTAAAAATATTAAGGATCATGAATGATGTACATGCCTTTCAAACAAAATAATTTCATCACATTTAAAACATGTAACTATGTTTAAGATCAAAACTTTTACTTGAAATATTACAGTCGACCAGTTAAGTTTAAAAGATCCTTTTTATTTCAAACCCCTTATACCACACTTGAACGATTGTACCAAAACTACCCTCTCGGAAAATAAAATACAATAATACACATCATAAACTCCTTGTAATACTATTTAATATAGAAATAATTATAATATGTGATTGTTAATGTCGATTTCAAGAAAAAACATATATTTGAAAAATTATTTCATCAACTAGGGAATTTTCACCCTACTGAGTATCTCAGCTCACTATTGATTTTCACCACCCCGATGTTCTGTCCGATTTCAGTTGTATTATTTCTCCAAATCGGTAAAATATGTCCGGAAAAACCTTTGCTTTTCAGTGTTAAAGTTTTCAGTTCGCTTTTCGCGTTTACATTATGTTCGTAAGTGTTGAAATATGATTGGAAAAAGTGTTACTCATTTTATATATGTCAATATTACGTTTAAGAAAAAACTCTATTAGGAAAAACTCGGGAAATCGTTTCCCGTTCGACTGTTTTTATTTTAAAAATAATGGAAAGTTGTTTTTTGTGGTATTCAACCAGTAGGTTGAATAGTAAGGAAGTAGAGAAATTGTGACAACAAAAAATAAAAATAAATTGACGCTGAAGGGTGGAAATATGCAGAAGGAAAATTCGAACCCTTCCCCAGAGGTGCACCAATATGTGGGGCCCTATAGATTGGAAAAAACCTTAGGAAAAGGTCAAACTGGTGAGTAAAATTAATATCAGGATTAAATATTAATAAAATTTCATTAACAATATATACATTTTTTTAAAAAAGTCTCTTATGAATTTAAATTATGATAAACACAATTTAGATTGGATTGAATAATGTATATAGGCAACACTTTAAACTTCGGGTGAATATAACAATAAGTTTAAAGTGTTGCATAAATTAAATAATTGTTGTATGTTATTTTTATGAGATTTTGAAGATTAAATGATAAAAGAAGTGATTGTAATCAGTTTAAATATGTAATTATTCAGCATTATGGCCTACTTCACCGTAATTTCGGTATAATGCTAGTTTGACGTCATTACAAATGCTTATTTAAATCATCTTCTCTAATAATATCTGTCATAAAGAATATCAAAGAAAAGAAGAATATTAAAGTTAAAAGTGTTGCCTATATATAAATTGTTAATAATATTTTAATTTGTTGTTTCTTTTTTCTATTTATTCATATTAATCAAAAGCAAAATGTTCTTTCAACTGCAACATATTTAATATTGAATCAAAAACGTTGAATTTTTAGTTGTTTCTATAGTAATATCCAATATTTTAATTGCGGAACAAAAAAAATCAAAAGATTACAGTGTTGCATATATATAATCATTTTTTAGATTTATTTTCATAAGAATGTATGATTAGATGGTAAGAGAAGGGATTGAGATCAGTTGAAATATGTAATGGTTTGTCATTATGGCCTATTTCTCGGTTACGACATCATTTTCCTATGACGTCACTCTAAATACTTAGTTCTTCTCCGTAAACGAGATTAAAATAAATATTTTCGTGTCAGGTTTCGTGCAGATAAATCAAATAGTTCTCCATTGAATTGATTAAGAATCACTATGTCATAAATTTAGCCAAAAGCTAAAAGTATTGCCTATTATAATTCGTTCAATTATAATTTAACTTTATTATTTTCTCTTCTCATAAATCACTATATGAATATTCATATCATGAAGATATTGTTTATGGATTGGAATTTATTTTCTATTTAAACGAAACTAATGAAAATAGAAGAAACCAATAATTATATAACGTGGCAACACATAACTTTCTGTTGCTTAAAATATTGCCTATATACAGATTCTACTTTTATAGCAATTCAAGTATTAAATAGTAAAAGAAGTGATTGTGATCAATTGAAATATTCAATCATTCTTCATTATGACATTTAAAATAATTAGTTTTATGTGTATTTTTTGAATAGTTCAATTAATCATAGAGATAAAAATATAACTAAAAGTAAATAGTGTTGCCTAAATATTTAGTATTGTTCAAATATGCATTAGAATGTTCCACGCAGTATAATAAAATATTAAAACGTAACGATGTCGTGGATATATACGTTATACAATTGCACCCCTATGGAATGAGAATGAAATTGTGTAAATACAAGAATTATGATTCAATGTTGTTGACCTTATCTTTTCGACTGTTACGCAGTGCTGCTGCCATCTATATTTTAAGATTTAAAGGAAAGTGGTTCCTAATTTGGCATTTAACTGCCTCAACAGCACCATCTGAATGTTAATAAAGTTCAATATACATATTTGAAATTTGACTAAATTCTAGGAACCTGTACGCAATATAACGAAAATATTTTATAACTGTGATTTGTGTTGCAACTTAGAAATGTGTTAGTCTAGTTGTTTACGTTGCGCCGTGACAACCCAAAAACGGAAGCGATATATAGTAGATTTGCGCGCTATCTCTTAGCGTTAAAAGAATAATAAGTTAAATGTCACATTGACAAGTATTTTCTCTGTATTAGGTTATAAAGTTAGTAAAAACTTACGAAAATTTAGTTAACTACTTTTATGAAGAAATTATGTTGATTAAACAATAAAACTCATTGAATCTCAATAGAATTTTATTTTCTATAATGGGGTTTATCAATAAAACCGGAGTAGTATTTATGACACAATTAAAACAGTTTTATATACTTCAGAACGAACGACAGCGTTGCCATTTTAGAAATACGTATTAACGTATCTTCGCGCTTTTTTAGGGTTAATAATATTATTTCAGAAAACACCCTAGATTCGAAGGTATAGGGAGAATATTAAAAATATTATCATTTACATTTAGTAAATTATTAACTGGTGAAGTAACTGAAAAAAAAAGAAAGTATTTCGTACTAATATTTTATAACCAAGATAGACACGTCCATGGCATGCTGTTTTCACGTGATCGGCCAAATTGGACAGGACCGTATTTAGTAAAATTCATACATAATGAAAGATTTCTATATCAAGTAGTTTGACATACAGATGTCGATATAAGTCAGGCAACGCTCATAAATCTGGCAACGGTATGGAAAAAGATTAAAACGAAGCATTTTCATGCTTTAGACATTTGTGTCTGTGTCATGTTAACACGTGCTCGTCGAGTAGAATGAATAACCGATACAAGTTCACGATTCAAGAAAGTTTTTTTTCTTACGTTTTATCTAAGTAGGAACGCGGATTACGAAACTGTGTTTACCGAATTTCAACAACAATTTCCGAACTCGCCGCAATCAAATCGTTCGACAGTGTGGAAGACGTACCAGAAATTCTTAAAAACGGGCTCTGTTGTTGACACGCTAGCTTTAGTTGAGCAGCCGAACTATGGAGAATCGCGGCTATTGGAAGAAAATATCCGATGGTTCCGACGAATGCTGAAAAGCTCTTTACGACGAATACTAAAACGCGTTTAACGTCCGTGTCTCCTCCACGTACTTCACGAGGATGATTTCAATCGCAGATGACGTGCCTGAATACCTTAATGTTAATTTTGGAGAACGGATACGCAGACGAGGATTCGTTGAGTGGTCCCCAGGGTCGAGTGACCTGACACCATGTGATTTTTTCCTGTGGGCTCTTTCGCGGACAGTGATAGATAATTGCCACTTCGTGGGCGTAATATACATTATGACACGATGTGATTGAAAAGTTAATGATAATTTTATGTTTGTCATTGAAATTCTGTCTTTTACTTACTTGATTTTTTAAAAACTCATACTAGATTGTTAGATCTAAAAAAATAACATAAAAAACTCGCTGCTGTTTGTAAAAAGCATATCAAATACATCGCGAATTGGCCAAATGTTTCAAATCAATTATAACCGTACAGAACCGGCTCCACGGTCCATGTCGCGGACGAAAATTTTTTTTTAGATAATAATTATAAATTTAATATAAGTATCATATATGTATTTTCAAAAAAAAATCTATTTCGTTTCAGGTCTTGTGAAATTGGGGGTACATTGCGTGACTGGGAAAAAAGTGGCTATAAAGATAATAAACAGGGAGAAGCTTAGTGATAGCGTTTTAATGAAAGTAAGTATAGCACAATGAATATTCCTTTATCTTTATAAATATTCGAAATTATTACAAAATGGCTGCTACGTAAAATAAAAAGTTTTTATTCAATCGCCAGAGGCATCGGCCACAACATTGTTTAACGACCCTGTGGCTATAATAGTTCATAGTTCATACGTGTGGGCTGCCGTGAAGCCTTTGAGCACACAGGCCTTCAGATAGGCCCCACTTGACGTCACCAAAGTCCGATGTCCTTTGAGAAGCCCATCAAGAGCTTTTACTTGAACCCTTTGATGTAGTTAGGTAGGTTGTAGGGTTTGTCCAGGTGTTTAAACCGCGCCCGTGTGATTGCAAGGTACTCAGATAACGAGGTCTGCAGTTTCGTCCTCCTCCATGAACCAGCGGCACTCCGGATCATCCGTGATGCCCATGAACGTCTTCTAACCATGCCCGGTCATTAGTTTGATTTCGCGCCTATTTAGCCGGACCAGTTGTTTCGTTTGTCTCATGCCAGGCGTCTCAACACATCACTGTCGAGCCCGCCTTGCGAGAAAGCTGTTGAAAGACGCTATATCAGCGTTTTTGGCCACACCAAGAATGAGTTCTGGACCCATTGGTGGGTTCGCCGATCCCAGTCCGGCGAGTGATTCCGCTTCGTCGGAATTCGTACCTAACCAGGCACCCAAATGAACTGGATCTTGCCTGTTGGTATAATAAAAATCAATCCATCCTCCAGTTAATCCTCCATGGCAACATGTCAGGTTTATACGACAGATGTTGAAGCAACTCCCAGTCGAACTTTGCAATTATGCTTTGTGCAACTTTGGAGATATGTGGAGCAGAATTATTTCCTCTACGAGGAGTCTAAGTGGTTTTATCTTGATTATTAAGGCTAAGGAATGTCCGAACTCGAAGGATTTGGACGTTGAAATCGAGGATGACCCTGCTGAGGATGCAATCTAGATTTTTTTAGTAGTACCAAATGTCGTCGCTGTAGGAAAACAGGGAGCAGTAGTTACAGTACTCGTTCTATAAGGAGTTTCTTTATTGGTCTTCAGGCGGTAATCCATCATAAAAATATGATAATAGTCCAGTGAACAACGGTAAAAATTTGTTATTGCCTCAGGATTCACTCAAGGCGTAGTGAATATGCGTGAAATTTTGAAATTAAGTTCTATTTACTTTTCACTTCAATATCTACCTTATGTTGATATGTGCAAATTATTGTGAGGGGTGAAAACTGCCCCTTATTGTCAAAATTTAATAAAATGAAAGTTGAAGCATTTAGAAGGTAAAGAAAAAATATTTGTAAGATCAATATAAATGTTGTTTTAGGAAATTATTTATGTTTTTCAACCCTACACATACATAGCTATGTAGTCGATTAAAAAATCGGGAAAATATAGGAGAATTTCAAATCTATTAGGTTCAAAAGGTCTGCAATACCCTGAAACCTTTTAAAAAGGGATCCGTTTAAAGGGTTCCAAAACGCTTATTTCTGAAGTTATAAAAAAGTTTAAAAAACAGAATTTGTATTGAAAAGAGCTAATTTTTTGTTCTTCAGCAGTTTTAATGTATTTTTCATATGTTTTGAGTTATTTTTAATGAAAAACAATTTTTTAAAAAAAATTAAAAAATGCTTTTTCCATTCTAACCATATTTTTTTTCAGCATCAAGCTTTCTACACCATTCAAAATTTTGATCCTATCATTTGAATTCAATTATTTTATTTCATGTAGGGTGGCAATTTTTGGGGGGTTTCTATCTTATTTTCGTCATAATTCCCTTATTTTATGTATCACAAAGTTTTATAAAGTCTCATTTAATTGGTTTTTTAGAAAAGTTTCTATACATTTTTTTCGTAAAATTGACCGTTTTGCAATTATTCAATTTTCAAAATTTTCGTTTTCACCTTTAATAAATCATAACTCGGTCGAAAAAAAAGCTACTTTTAACAGTTTTTCCGATAAAAAAAAAGTTTTCGTGTGTCAAATTCAAAATTTCAATCATGATTGAGTCAAAACATATTGACTTTTCTACGGTTAATTTCCACCACCGTTGTTCACTGGACTATAACGGATATGTCACGAAATAAGAACTACTACGTATATAAAGTTCTATTAAGTCTAATGATACTCAAAAATTCCGTATTCTCTTCTAGGTTGAAAGGGAAATTGCAATAATGAAGCTAATTGATCATCCACACGTCCTTGGTTTGACCGACGTTTACGAAAACAAAAAATATCTGTAAGTTTCCTTTTACTTCACCTCCAATGTATTTCAACGAATTTCATTGTCTACTGGGGTTTTATATATACCCCTGTATATACACTGCCGACAAAAAGTTCCTAGGACAAGATGAAAATTATTAAAAGTGAAATAAATGAAAGTTAAAACAAGCTTTATTTTCAAAATATTAAAAGATAACTTTCTCTGATCAAAACATATTTTATTTTTTCTAACACACTTTTTGGTATATTATTCCAAGACTTTTGAAGAACCTTCCAAATATCATCCAAAGAAGTTGGAATCAATTTTCGAAATTTCTGATCCATGGACCCACAATAATTCTATCGGATTAAATCCGGAGATTATGGGGACCATTTCATTATTTCTAACTAAGCACTATCTTTTTTATTTTTTAAATAGTGAGACAAAACTTAGTTGTGTGCCTTTAGAGGCATCCCAGAAGGGTTAGCACTTTGCCCAGGGTTTCTTCATTTCTGTAGAGGGCCTATGAAAAACATCCCCAGAATCTGCGACGAACATTAATTCATAAACAGTTTGAACTAATCAGATACATAACTTGCTACAACTGAATATTGGATTCTAAAACGTAAATAGACGAGTAAAATGTATCTGTCTGCAAGGGCGTTTGGTTCAAACAGGGTACCAGGGTACCTTTTTGTACCCCATTTTCTGGAAAACAAAATCTAAATTAGAGAACTGATTTAGTTATGAAAGGTTGTGAAGAGGGTGATACCACATATTCATCTTCTTCTTTGATAACATGTTTTTCAAAAGCTCGGCGGTCTGCTACCAGAACTTCCTTTAAGAGGTCTACGACCTCTTTAGTCAGTTCTGGAGACGAATTACATTTTCGTAACTCTGATAATACGCCTTCCGACAGCTTTGGCCAATAGAAATGAATTTAAGTTTACGGTTCGATGTTTTCATTGGTGAACAATGGAGATGATAAGTCCACGTGGACTGACGGTTTTCATTTTTTACTTTGGTCTCCTGCAATTGTTATTAGAAGAACTATACAAAGGGCTTCCCATTGTGCTTTTTATACCCATTTGTACCAATTTTTTCAAAACGGTTGATGGCATTCCCGACAGTAGAATTAGTATATTTAATTTTTTCGCAAAATTTAAGTAAATGGAAGTTAGAACTCCAAATTATTATAAAATGGATAGAAAAGAAATACAATGATGAAAATTACGTCATAAATTACCTAACGAAACACAGACACGAACTTTGGTGGAATAATTTCGGTTCATATTGTGTTATTTTAAAACAGAAATTGACATTTTAAAATAGAAATTGACATTTTGTATCACTTTCCGTATTTTTGAGATTTTGACATATTTTTGTTTTAATATTTCTCGCATCGTAAGTAAAATTTGTAGTAAGAAAATGTCATAAAACATTTAAATCTCTCTAAGGTGATATAACTTTATTTAAAAGTGATTTACGAGGTTTCAAAATAAACAAATAAAAATATTATAAGTGGAAGATATGGCTTCATCGTTTTTCAAAATATTCTTCATTAAGATCACTTCTGCATGTGTTTGAACCATTCCTATTGAGGTACCTCCAAAACATGTGGTTTTGCAGGTCAAAAATAACAACCGCTTCTTCGGTTGTTATTTTTGACCTGCGGAACAAGAAGAAATCATCGTGTACCAAACAAGGAGTATACGGTGGATGAAGCATCAATTTAATGTTTTGACTGTTCAAAAACGTTTGAACTGATGTCGCGGTATGATTCGTCTTCTACGATTGGTTCCTCTGATTTTTACGAACACTTCTGGCAAAAAAATGATGTTACATTAAGAATTGACCGTTCTAGAGTGCTCTAGAGACATGTCCAGTTATTTCGAAAAAAACAAGCGACAATTTGCTTCGAAGTGTGTCATGCGCGAAAACTTTTGTTTGATTTGTAACACCCATACAATCGATTTTTGTTTTATTTTGGGTTCATGTGGATAGATCCATGATTCGTCGCCTGTACGATCCAATTCAATATTGTGAGTGGAACTAATGCCCAAGTGCCTCAATCTCAAAGTATGTCCATCATAAAAAAACAACAAACTTAAGTATTAACCATCGTAAAAGAGAGTATGTGTTAATATAAGAAGAGTTAACCTTAAAAACAGAGAAAAATTATGAAATCGCGTATTTTCGGTGATACTGACACGAAAACGATATTTATATTTCTCAAAAATTAAAGAAACACATTCATAATTGTCTTTTAAATGGAAAACTCGAAAAAAAACCATCGTAAAACTTCATATTTTATTATTTTTAAATATATATACCACAAAATTGTAAAGAAATAGCTTTATTCGCGATAGATATCCTGAAAATCCTTTGTTCGTGGAGCACAGATTACTACTTCCGAACATGTTCTGATTCGTTCGTAATATAAGTTCAGAACATATTCCGAACAAACCATGCGTATTTGAAAAGTTCAGATGATATTCAGAATACATTCAAAATGTGTCCAAAGTATCTACCGTCAACAAAGCGTTGTATTTCTTACATCAAAACGGTAGATTTCCCGTTAAAACACTAGATTTGACAACACCGAATACATCGTGTTTTATGAATTATTCTGGCAACCTAACCTAACATCCGACTCAATACAAATATATGACTGAAGGTAATTTAAACTTGGCAACTATGTGCTAATATTCTGTGATCGTGGTTGTTTAAGATCTTCAGTTCTATGTGTTTTAAGCTGTGTTTACACTATATCGACTTTCGGCCTGTCCACATTTGCTACTACACTTGGACGTGTCGATCGACGAACGTCTCATAATTAAATAAAGTTTCAATTTACTTGATGATGAGTGATGAAGAAGATGCAATCATCATTGCCACATTTTGTAGCCTGCTGGACAGCCGACGATACCACCAAAAAGGTTTTAGTAAAAGTATAATTGGTGTAGAAAGTGAATGGTGTAGATCGACAAAATCGAATGGTGTAGATCGAAAAAATCGAATGATGTAGATCGACAAAATCGAAAAGTGTAGATCTAAAAAATCGAATGGTGTAGATCGACAAAATCGAATGGTGCCGATGGACATAGTGTGAACACAGCTTTAGATTAGCGTAGAATTTTTGTTATTCGAATTAAGCTTATGTTCTATTCATTACAGTTACTTGGTGCTGGAGCATGTTTCTGGTGGAGAACTTTTTGATTATTTAGTTAAGAAAGGAAGATTAACGCCGAAAGAAGCGAGAAGGTTTTTCAGACAAATAATTTCAGCCTTGGATTTTTGTCATAGTCATTCAATATGGTGAGCTATTATTCTATATTTTATACACAATCTAATAAATACGAAAATTCTCAAAATTGGTGTATATTTTGGTATTTGGAAAATCGACGTTTTTTTTTAACAGTATGAATTCATTTTAATTATAATCAAATAGGTTTATTTAACTAGAATTTGAGTCAAAATGGAGATACCAGTCAACAGTGATTTTTCGAAAAGTCTTGACCAAACTTAGATTTTGAGCTCAATTTGAACCGATTAGGACCAGTAGATTTCAAGAAATCTCAAAATAACTACGACAAAATTTTTTTTCAAATATGGTTTTTTTGAAATAACTTCTAAACGGCTCTATCGATCGATTTCAAAAACTAATCAGCTCTTAACATCAAAAAACCACGTAGATCGCCATCAAGCTGGTCAAAATCGGTTGATTCGTTCGTGAGTTATTGCTGTCTAAAGAAAACCGAAAAACGTGTTTTGCTGATCGAAAAGATCAGCCGATTTTTAGTTTCCGATTTTGTTGCTTATTCTTCAGGCTCATTTGAACATTCTTCAATGTAGCAAATGAATTTCTTCAGCATTTGTTGTTCAACAAATCAAGTTCAAGGTAGGATGTTCTAGAAAATTGTTGCTGATCGAAAAGATCGGCCGATTTCTAGTTTCCGACTTTGTTGCTTATTCTTCAGGCTCATTTGAACATTATTCAATGTAGCAACTAAATCTTCTCTCCATTTTTCGTCTAACAAGTCGAATTCAAGCTAGCATGTGTCAAGAAAATTACTGCTGGTCTTTTTTTCCAATTTTCGGTAGTACTAGTGATTTTCAGCAACTGAATAGCAACAAAAAGCTTAAAATTTTGCATATTTTTTTTATTGATTTTTGCTAATTTGATACGGCTACCTTGGTAGAGCTAGCTCTAAGTCAGACCAGGTACTTACTGGGCTTATCTTGGTAGATAATTACCTTATGGTTTTTTTACAGTCATCGAGATCTTAAGCCAGAAAATCTGTTATTGGACGAAAAAAATAACATCAAAATAGCCGATTTTGGAATGGCCTCTCTACAACCAATGGGATCTATGTTAGAAACCAGTTGTGGATCTCCTCATTACGCATGTCCGGAAGTTATAAGGGTAAATTTAATTAATTTAGATAATTAGTTTTCTCAAATGCGAAATATGAGTTAAGTTATTAAATTTTGAAATTTATAACGTCAACTGTCATTTCCATTCGTATGCAATATGGCTGATGAATCATATATAAGTTACACGTAATATAACATGTTTTACAACGTTGCCACGTTATAAATATTTTCCAAGAATTCGATATTACTTACGCTGCTTTTATCGTTTCCAAATAAATAGTTTTTATTTTGGGGGGGGGGTCATTTCAGAGAAATAAAAATCATTGGGAACATGTTGAATTAATAAATAAACTGTAATTTCGTTTTTTCGACAAGAAATTAATGAACTACAATTTGTTTTTTAACTTAATCAAGTCTAAAGATGAATTGGGAAAAATTTGGACAAAAAAAAGAAAACTTTTTGTTTTATAACTAATTTTTTGTTAGGGTGAAAAATACGACGGCAGGAAAGCAGACGTATGGTCGTGCGGTGTAATCCTATATGCCCTTTTAGTTGGAGCTTTACCCTTCGACGACGATAATCTTCGACAACTTTTAGAAAAAGTAAAAAGGGGCGTTTTCCATATCCCCCATTTCGTTCCCCCAAACTGCCAAAGTTTACTTAGAGGGATGATCGAAGTCAACCCAGAAAAACGATTAACAGTAAGTTAAATTGAAAATTTCAAAAAAAAAATATCACTATTCACTCCCATCTAAATCCGAAAACTTCCTCAACATTCCCCTCAATTTCTGTTAAATCCCCCTATATAGAAATCGAAAGTAAACTCGAAAACGGCTGGACCGATTTGATTAACTTTGATATTGAATTATCTATCCAGAGAAGGTTTAAAAGGTGAATGAATATGAAAATGCTCGGAATTAAATAAAAACAACAATTTGCAGTCAAAAATAGGATCAGTTGTAACATTAATCAACCTCGACCGAGCAATCGAACAAGACTGGTTGGTGAAAAAGTTGAAGAATAACGTTATTGAGGACGTATTCCCTTCAATCATGAAGGGAAAATACAAAGGAGGGGATGTCTTGATCCCGCGTATACCGATGATTCGATTTTAAACGTTCAAAATTTCCGGTACGTCTGGCAATTGCGATAACCATAAATAAATCGCAAGACCAGTCACTGGAAGTTTGCGGAATCAACTGGAGTTTCCCTGTTTCGGACAGGTACAATTAAACGTCACGTATTCGCACGTCAAAAACCTTCATCTTTGTTTGTTAACGCACCATAAAACAACAAATAATAAATACTTTATAAGAAAGTTTTAAAAACTTTTGTAAGTAAGTAAAATCATGTGTAATTAATAGAAAATAATGATCATCATCTAGTTATTCTAATATAATGATTATAAGTTGACAGAAATCAATAAACATCCTTGGGTGACGGCCGGTGGTAAAGGCGAACTCGAGTTAGAGCTGCCGATGATGGAAGTCGTTCAAACGCACGTTCTACCGTCCATAGACGCAGTCGATCCCGACGTACTGCAAGCGATCTGCAGCCTAGGCTGTTTCAAAGAAAAGGAGAAATTAATTCAGCATTTGTTAAGCCCCAGTCATAATACGGAGAAGGTTATTTATTTTTTGTTATTGGAGAGAAAGAGGAGGAGACCCGCATGCGAAGATGAGACTGATTCGTTATTGAGAGTGAGAACTGGAGATGGACAAGATCCGCCTAAGAAGAGGATAGATACGTGTAGGGTTAATGGGCAAAATACCCTTCAGTTTGGACAGATTAGCGAAGGGTCGCCGTTAACGCCGAGACGGACACATTACAAGTTAGTAAATTTGGTAACCCCCAATTTTTTTTCGAATTTGGAATTTCATTGTCGTTCATGAATATTTTTAAAAAAATGTGAATATTAGCTTGTTTATAGTCCATTAGTTTGACGTACGAAATGATTTAGCTTGACTGAAAGCAATAAAAATGAGATTAATTCAAATTTTTACATATAAAAGTTTTTTTGAATTAAAATTTTTTGGAAAAAAATATATGATAAAAGTTTCATTGGAAAAAAATCGAATTATAGGATTCTCTGATGGGGCTCATATTTTGTTTAAATTTATATAGAAAAACTGAAAAAAAAAATTTAAAAATTTCCGTTATTCTTGAGATATTTTTTAAAAGTTTCCAATTTCATTATGATTTAGTGAAATTTTGGAAAATGTGAATACCGGTTTGTTTATAGTCCATTCATTGAGAGTACGAAGTGATTTAACCTGACTGAAAGCAATAAAAATAAGGTTAAATAATTTTTTTTAAAAAGGGGAGAAAATAATTTTTTAAAAAAGGGGAGAAAACACTTTTTTTATAATTAATTTTTTTCTCGTACAAAATTATATAGATTAGTCTCAAAATACGTGAAAAGGTCATTTTTTTGATCAGATCAAATTTTGTATTTCTTCTTTCCAAAAATTCCAATTTGTTTCGGAAAAATTGAAATTTTTTGTAAAAATATAATTTTGATTGGAAAAAATCGAAATATACGAAATTCTGATGGGGCCCATTTTTTGTTTATATGTATATAGAAAAAATGTAAAAAAACAAAAAATCCAAAAAATTTCGTTATTTTTGGGAAATTTTTTAAAAGTTCCAAAATTCATTTTAATTTAGTAAAATTGTGAAAAATGTGAATTCCAGCTTATTTATAGTCCTTTCATTGAGCGTACGAAGTGATTTAACCTGACTGAAAGCAATAAAAATAAGGTTAAATCAATTTTTTTTAAAAAGGGGAGAAAACACATTTTTTATAATTAATTTTTTTCTCGTACAAAATTATATAGATTCGTCTCAAAATACGTGAAAAGGTCATTTTTTTGTTCAGATCAAATTTTGTATTTCTTCTTTCCAAAAATTCCAATTTGCTTCAAAAAAATTGAAATTTTTGTGTAAAAATATAATTTTGATAATAAAAGTTTCATTGGAAAAAATCGAAATACTAGAAATTCTGATGGGGCTCATTTTTTGTGTATATGTATACAGAAAAATTGAAAAAAAAACAAAGAATCGAAAAATTTTCGTTATTTTTGGGATATTTTTTAAAAATGGAATTTTGTATAATGTGAATACCGATTGGTTTATAGTCCATTCATTGAGCGTACGAAGTGGTTTAACCTGATGAATGGACTATAACGAAAAAAAAACTACAAATTATCCAATTCCACAAAATTGATCGTCATTTTTTCCAGAAGACATCACGCTAGGAGAAGTCCTTCGACAGGAAGCACCCACAGTAGTCTTAGTATACATTCCCCGACGCGATCACCGGGAGCATCTAGTCCCGTGATGTTCAATAGTACCATAACTCCAACTAACACGCATTGTAAGTTAAACATCAACAAAAACTCTTGTAGATTTCAAAAAAAAAACTTTTTTCCCCAGCTGGTATGTCTTCGCCGGTTAGTCAACGCTCAACCACTCCCCATCACACCCATCGGAGCTCCACTCACGTTTCCTCAAACACCCACGTGACGGTTACACCCCCTCCGGCTACTCCGACCCATCATCGAGCGAATAGCAGCGGAGGGGCTTCGGTCATTTCGGGAATGTCGCTGACGTCACCGGAAAGCGATACCACTAACCTGGTGACGGGTCAGTATGCAACCGAAACGAGTCATTCGGTTTCATATAAGGATTTTGTTAAAGGTCCCTCTATTTTAACCCCAATGACACCTCCGGGGTCTCCGCATTCTAGTACTACGACCCACCATTGGCGATCGAGACTCACTACTATTAAAAATAGCTTCTTGGGATCGCCCAGGTTCCATAGGAGAAATAAATTGCAAGGTAAGTTAAATAATGGGATTTATAAGACGTGGTATCGATTTTTTTTACGTTTTCAGCCGCTTCCGAGGAGGTTCATTTGACTCCGGAATCGTCTCCGGAGTTAACGAAAAAAAGTTGGTTCGGTAGTCTGATGACGACCGAAAAGGACGAAACTTTCACGATATTAGTTAAGGGGAAACCGCTAGCTAGCGTTAAGGCCGATTTAATTCACGCTTTTTTATCGGTGAGTTATTTGGTTTTTATAATTTTTTAATTTAGTTTATGGAAAGGCGAATTACATTTCATTGGAATTTTCTATTAGAATTGTGATATTTACAATGAAAATTTCAAATATACGATTTCCATTTCATCATTTTTCTGGGGAAGTTTTATTTTTCATCTGATTTTGGTAGTTACAACAAAAAAAATTGAATGTCGTTTACATTCTTAACATACGAGAAGCGATAGGTAATAACTAATATTTTAGTGCTTTTTAAGTAGATTTTTTAAAAATAAAAAGAAAAATCCACAATTCAAAGTCAATATTTACTTTTTAACGCCTCCCTGTAACATAAACATCCGTATAGAGATCGAAAATTTTTGAAATAACAACGACTAATGTTCCCAGAAGCAAATAAATAAATATTTGAACGGTTTTTAAGAATATTCAAAAAAAATAAAAAGAAAAATCTACACTTCAAAGTCAATAAGTACTTTTCGACACCTCCCTGTAAGATAAACGTTCGTATATGTCCTACAACATGATACAACTAGGTTTAAAAAAAAATTTTCCATGCAAATTATATTAAAAATACGTATAAACATAATACATTAATTTATCACCTTGTATAAATACCGCAGCACAAATCTTTTCTTAAGACTAACTAATCACCCTATAGGAATATCGTTAGAAAAACCTTTGATTATATTATTCTTTCACAATAATATATCACCCTGTACAAAACTTGGATTATTTGATTCTTTTATAATAAAAAATCAACCTGTATAATTTCATAAAGAAATGTTGGATTATAGATTTCTTTTACAAGTTATTTTATCTCTTAACATGCGAAGTTTGCGAGAATCGGCTCCACATTCTCGTATTTTCCTTGCGATATTCTCGACCGATAATTTTAACGAGAATTTCGACGAGAAATATTTTCTGTACACACTATGAAGGGTCTCAATACAATTTTTAAGATCGATGACGATGAAACAGCAGAAATAAAGACTTTTATATTATAATTCAGTATCCTACAGGATGTTTTACGCTTAAAAACGCCTAGGAACGTCATTTCTAATTCGTTCGTTTCATATTAATGCTCAAATAACACTCACAACTACTTTAAACGATCGCCACTGAGAAACATGAGAGTGTGGATGGTATTTTGATCTCTCGATCAACGAACTTTGCGAGAATCGGCTCCACATTCTCGTATTTTCCTTGCGATATTCTCGACCGATAATTTTAACGAGAATTTCGACGAGAAATATTTTCTGTACACACTATGAAGGGTCTCAATACAATTTTTAAGCTCGATGACGATGAAACAGCAGAAATAAAGACTTTTATATTATAATTCAGTATCCTACAGGATGTTTTACGCTTAAAAACACCTAGGAACGTCATTTCTAATTCGTTCGTTTCATATTAATGCTCAAATAACACTCACAACTACTCTAAACGATCGCCACTGAGAAACATGAGAGTGTGGATGGTATTTTGATCTCTCGATCAACGAACTTTGCGAGAATCGGCTCCACATTCTCGTATTTTTCTCGCGATATTCTCGATCTCTAATTATCATACAAATAAATATATTTTTAGATAGCGGAATTGAGTCATTCGGTGTCGAGTCCTATGTCATTTAGAGTAGAATATAAACGAGGTACCACCGGACCGGCGATGTTCCAAAGACACGTTAGATTTCAAGTAGACATATCGCCGATAATTAAACAATCAAGAGATAACACCAAAGAACATATTTTTGCCATTACTTTCACTCTACTTTCAGGTGAGTCCTCTAAAACGTTAATCCGGCAGATTTTGTACCGGTTTGAACAGTATCCGAACTCTTCAGCATAATAATATTTTTTGTTAGGTAATATTCGAAGGTTTAGGAGGGTTTGCGAGCACATCCAAGCGCAGGTGTGTACGAGACGACCTCCTCCGAGTCCGAGAGCCCAGAGGAAGTTTACGACCGAGTTGAGCGAAAGTTCTAGTTGCGGATCGGATTCCAGTGAACTATTTCTTAATACTAGACAGGTAAATCAATCATTTATCACGATGTATTCATTTGTATATCTAGAAAGTAAGCGAGGAAACGTTTTTGACGATTTTTTTGACGCCATCTTCAGGTTCTAACGTGATATTGTCAAGCGGTTGTTGTTTTTTTATAGTTAAACGTATTACAACTAGAAAATAGCGATTTGGAAAGCGAATGCAGCGTGTTCGACGTCCGTACCGCCGCTAGGGAAGTTTCTCGACGAGCTTCTACCAACAACAATACGGAAACGTGTGAACAAAATAATCCCAGTACCCCGAAAGCCGTTCGATCGAATTCCGAAAATACGGAAACATGCGAAAAAAAATGTATTACGACAATGTCTGGTAGCTCTATTGCGTAATATTTTTTTTATGTAGCCTAATTTTATTATTATTGATGATGTTTGAACGTTAGTGGGAAACGGTTTTTGAAATTTTTTATAATCGTGTTTACTTGTTGGCGAGTCACTGTCTATATCAAAAAAATAATCATGAAATTCGTGTTACGTAAATTAAACTCTAAAAAATAATTTTTCCCCACATTTTCAACTCAAACAATTATTAAAAAATATTTCATTGCAAATTATCCTAAATGCGGACCTGTCTTATATGAAGCTACTCTATCGCTGCGGCATCTCATTAGATCGATTTTAAAATTTATTAATAAACTTTTTGCACGTTTATGAAATTTAAACGAACGTATTTAGAAAAAAATATACGGAGTGTAAAAAAATTTGAAAAGCCGTCTCACTAATAAAATAATACTCCCTGTTGTTATCCATGTTGGTTGTGGGAAAGATGTACAGTGACGTAAGACATAAAGTAATAATAGTACTGATACAAATAACTCATTTAAATATAATTAATTAATCATTTTCAATTACAGTAAAAATTTTTCGTATTTTGATAAGCACGTGATCGCGTCATAATAAAAGGAATTCATTCGGACGAGTCCATTGTGAGGGGTTTCTGGATTCATTGTTTTAAATCAGTGACGGATGATGGCAACGTTGCCAGTTCAATTTTTTCTATCAAAAATTAGTTATGAAATTTCTTACGTAATTTTTTATGTTTGAATGTTATGTATAGTGGTATCTGCACTGGTTGAAATGTGTTATAAGCAAAATGCTTTCGTTAATTGTGATTTTAATAAACAATAATTGTGTCAACCTTTAAAATTTTTGATTCATTCCTATTATTACAGGGTAATTCTTCGATCATTCTTATTATTTACAAAAATACAGGGTGCTGAATCAAACAAACAATCAAATACAGTCGAACTCCAATAATTCGAACTGCAAGGGACCGTAGCAAAAGTTCGAATTATCGAGGTGTTCGAATTATCGGAGTTGTGCACATTTACATACATATATGTATGCATTTCGATGCATCTTTCCATTTTATAAATAAATATGTTTGTTATGGGTATATAACATGTTTATTTATTTATTTAAAATAATAATTTGTATACGTTTGAAGAATTTTTGGTCCTAAAAAGGACCGATTATTTATCTTAAAATAAAAAAAATACATATATTTATTTTTTTGTAAAGAAATCAGCTATGCTAGATTGCTTCATGCTGACGATTTTTTCCTTTGAAGCAAATCGAGTGATTCGACAAAATATCGTCGTCTTACCTACAATCTGAAGATTCGAATTTTTCAATTTTTTTCAACACTAACAGTTCGAATTTTTTAATACCTTTGTACATACATAATTTATACAAGAAAAATTCGAATTTTTCAATTATTCGAACATCAAAAATTCGAACTTTTCAATTATTTTAACGCCAAAAATTCGAATTTTTCGGTAATTAACACAGAAAATACGAATTTTTTTGATAATTCGAACTTCAAAAGTTCGAATTATCGAGGTTTTTTTACATGTGTTAGTAATAGGAATGTCAAGGGACCGACGCAAAAGTTCGAATTAACGAGGAATTCGAATTATCGGTGTTCGAATTATCGGAGTTCGACTGTATATCTAAAAGATCGTAAAATATTCAAAGTAGGATAAAAAAAGTCCCCGATAGTAGCTTTATTGAAATACGTAATAATATATAGGGCGTTTTATATAAAATAACCAAATCAACATAACCAGAAATGGTAATATATTTAATAAATTTTTGAAGAATCACCCTGTAGTTGTAACAGCACGTTTTTTTGACTGAAAACTGAGTGTAATATTAAAAACTAATTTTGATCGTAGTAAAGAAAATTCATTCAAAAATAAAAATTAAATATAAAACAAATTTCACATTTACCATATACAGGGTGTACCAATCTTACGACAAACCTCGCCATGTCGATTATTTTAAGAGATATGAAAAGAGATATAAATAAAAATAGTTCTCTTCAAAGTCCATTTCGTGATTAACCCTAAATATACCCCTGTATATAATAGCGAATTCGGTTTTTTAAACCTTTCGATATAAATTTGCTGTAGTCGTCGAATGTTTTTTAATAATACCATTTTTTGCGTGACACTAAAAGAAATCTGAATACCCAAAGGATGAATTGAAAAAAATACATCTTGGCAACAGTGTAAAATATTTTTAACTGTTTTATGTGAAAGTTGTTGCAATAAGTGAGGTTAGGTTTGCAATATTGACATCGGAAATCATTGCTCGTGAATCAGATAGAATTACGTTCTAAAACGTTGGTAGTTGTGTGACATCGGTCGGTGTTATCATATTTATTAATAATCAAAAAATTGTTTCAGAAATTCTTTTTACTATAATTCTAATTTGTACTTGTGTAATTATTTATTATTCTGTTAAAACATGATTAGGTACAACTTCCATACATGAAGTTTCAAATAAAAAGTAAAGAATTATAAAACTAAATTAAAAAAACAAAGATTGTGTAATATCTTTTCGAATGTCAACATTCTTATTAATATTCATTTTCTACAATTATTATTGAAAATTGAAAATTTGTTTGAATTATCGATACTGTAACTTATCTACTTAACATTTTTCTACGACATTCCGTCATAATTGTTTTTCTAATTTTACTGTGAAATTTTTCAAGAACGAACGTATCAAACCTCGTAAATTGTGGATATTGTGAGAAAAAAAATCGTTATGCTTTTGTATATATAAGCCAAATAAAAAAGCTTATGTGATTTTCAATATTGTCTTCAATGTAAAATATAATAAATTGTTAAATAACCATTTTCTAGAACGTCTATTTATATTGAAATCGATATTTTAATACGAAATTCCAAGACAATCACTGAACTACGAAAATATCCCCTCATATTAAAATATAAATTCATTAATTTTACTAAATCCTGACTCCTGACCTGTATCATGAAAAACACGATTTTTTCTTATTTCGAGATTATGCACTAAATCACCATGTTTTACTTCTTTAATACACACTTACTTAAAACTGAATATTCTTAAAAGTATAAAATATCAGGATCTGAGCATTTTAAAATAAAATAAGTCTGTTATACATAACACGATTTAGCTTTCCTAATACCAAAATTTCGATAGATAGATCGATAATCAACAACCTCCTCCTCAACAGCACTCAACTTCAACTGACTTATAATCAATTAGAATCGATTCTGATCAGTTGGTAATCAATTTAGTATCGCTGTAACGCGCATGATCGATTATGAACCCATTACAAATAATGATTTACCACGATGGTAATCAGTGATCATCTAAATTAATATGATCCGCAAATACGAAAATGTTACTAAAAATAAGGAACTGAATGCGATTGGTCACTAGATTGATTCGGAATCAAACCCATGAACAAAGCTATCATTGATTTTCTAGTGCATAGGTGGCGGCACTAGTATACTACATATATACGAAATAATATTAAATCAACTAATTCGGATAAGATTTCACTTTCGATGTCAATATAAATTATCCTGTATAATAATCTCACTCATTACATGGTTATATTATTTTCAAATAACTGATTTTGACAGTCCGCCATTTTGCTTGGGTTCATAAATTTGAGTTATGGGTTGTGTTCTTGTCTGAGATCGTATTAATATTTAAAGTTTTTACTGTGTAATCGATTCTGTTAATATTCAATGTTTTTACTGAGAATTATTAGTATTCGAAATAAACTAGGAAATATTTGTATTTTTTTGCATTTAGTATAACACATTTAGTTTAAAAGTAATTTGAAAGACGTCTCTGTTTTGTTTACACTGTTGAGTTTGTGGATTTGGTATGAAGTGTTTTTAGTGAAAAAATAACCTTACGAATATTGTGAATCTGTATGATAACTACACGAAAGGTAAGATTATTTATTTTTTGTTATTCAAAACAAACTCTGTTTATCAGACTTTTTGCGCTATATATTTTTAATTTAATAGAAATTAATAGCTAGTTACCATTAACACAATTTGGAATAGCAGCTGTACGTGATCTTAAGAGAATATGCCCGCTGATAAATGACTTTGAAATAATAATAAAGGTGAAATGGAAAGTTGAACCTATTTTATGATAAAATTCAATGTATTGTTAGAAAATGTTCTAGAGAGTGGTTTTTATTGCCTCGTAATACTAATACAAAATAAGTCATTATTAAAGAATCTCAAAATATCGAAAATATTTTTAAGAAAATTTGTTTTATCGATTTTATTATAATAGCAACTATAATATATCACAAGAAATATTTTCGATAATAAGTACGGGATACTATTTAAGAATCATCATGTAAATATATACCATACGCATTTTCAAAAATTTTAAAAACAAACAATGTACAGTTAAGAATTTCTTTTTAAATTTTTCAAATTTTAGAAAATATGCTAATGGAATCGAGGTTATATTTTGTTCATTCTAGTTCGGGACGACGAGCTATCGAGTTTGTTTAAATTCGTGGAATGACTACACTCAGTTTCCATAAGCACTGTTGCCAGAATTAAAATAATTTCTTTATTATAAAAAATTTTTAACCAATTTTTTTTCTAGAATAAATAAGGCAAAATTGATTATTTTATGAAAATTGATTATTCAGTTCTATAATTTAAAATACGAAACACTATAAAGTTTTTTTTATTAGTATATTTTGTTTTACCCAATCCATTCGCAACTATCTAAAGGATATGACGATTTCTACTGCTTCTGAAAAGAAAACCGTTAAATAAGTTTGAATTGAATGAATCTTTCATAATTTTCATTTTTATTAAAAAATTTCGTTCATGCTCTTAAAATATCTTAACCGTTCCACTTGTAACTATCCAAATATGACAATTTTTTTAGTTTCTGAAAGGATATTCCTTAAATAAATTTGGCAACACTGTTTTTATATTCGTTCTTCTGAAAAAATTGATGAACTTCATTATTAATTGTATTCATAATAAAGTGTAGGCAACCAAATATACATATAAACATTTTCAGTTACATAACCAATAATATTATAGGTTAAAGCTAATAAAAACTGACGTCAACATCTCGAAATTATAGGTTAAAACTAATAAAAACTGACGTCAACATCTCGAAATTATAGGTTAAAACTAATAAAAACTGACGTCAACATCTCGAAATATCCGCATTTATACGAGAAGAAATGTGTTTTAGCTGTACAATGTTTGTTATTGAGTTTATTTTGAAAAAAATATATGAAAACTTCCATATAAGGTTTTAATAATAATTTAAATTATAAACAATATATTAGAAATTGCCGGCCATATATACATTTTGTCAAATATATAGATATAAATATTATTAGTACTACTGTTTTTAGTAAAATTTATTTTTTTTTGCCTACAAAAAAGTGTTTTTCTAACATACAAAAACATTTTTTTGTAAAATTAAAACGATATAGACAATTTTTTGTCAACATATCAAAATTAATTAGGCTCAAATATAAATTTTAAAGATTAAAGTTTCAAATGTAAAATTTAATCCTTATGAAAATTCTTCATAAGACCCTGTTTCCTATGCAGACCATAAGTATGTATTCGGATTAAATTTGCGTGTCAAACGTCAATCAACAATCCATAAGCAAGGAAAGAATAGACCAGCGTTGCCAGCTTGTGTGATTTTACTATAAGTTTTAAGACAATGGTTGTAAAACGGTTTTGCGAGAAAAACTATTTAAGAGTATTTTCTATGGGAAAAATTCATTGGATTATTTTTTTTTGCTTTAACAAGCTCAAAAAACAAATATATTCTAAATTGCGTAAAATCGCCCTCTATCAGTCAAACGTTAAAATATTTTTCTTTACAATATTTACAAATGGAATTCATAAATTTTTTACTAAGTTTGGCAACACTGTACTTACGTTCGCTCTAGTTATTTATTCTGAATACCGAAATTCGTCATCCACAGATTGGTACAATAATTTATCACTTTTGATTCAATTTTAGACACCACCTTTTAAGGGCGATATCTCGAAAATGGGTGGGCTGAGGAAATTTTGTTATAGGAATGTATATATCCTGTATATTGTTAGGAACGGAACGATATAAACACTTGGCAACGCTGTTATATTCGCTGTGTTTAAAATACGTGAAGTTAGCTGGGAATGCGAATGCACTGCGTTGCCGTTAGTTATAATAAAAATGATATTTTCGAAAATGACGTGTATTGAAAATGAAAAAATGATATTGAAACTTTCGATTCAAAAACCTAATTGAGCGTATCTATATTAAATAATTTTAAATTTAAAAAATAATAAATATACAAAATTTTATTTTAAAAACTATTAGTGTCATTTTTTTTATTATTTTAATTCAATGAAGGTTGGAACAGTTAATGTAGCAATTATGGTTCGCTTTTTAAATTTAACCTTAACATATTTAAAAAATCAAACTTTAAACCGAATTTTCTTCTCGAAATTTTATGGAAAGAAAATTTGGTTTTTCTAACGAGTGAAAGTGTACTTTTGTATATAAAAAAATGGATTTTTCTCGTGTAAATGAGATATTTATTAGCATCAAATTAATACGTTATTTGTTTAAGTTATTTATTATTATTTGTTCCAGCTCACGGGCATATGTTACTGTGAAGTTATTTTATATAAATTGAACATAGTTTATGTGTAAGTGCTTGTAAATAATATTGTGATAAATAAAATAAATTTGCACAATGAAAACCTCGTTTATTTCCCACCCAAACATACAACAACGCCGTTTTAACACAAATATATTAATTTAAATAAATTTTTCAAAAATATCCTTGTAGCTACCGAAATATGCCGGAATTTCATATTTTTTTATAACATTCCTATCTAATTTCTTTAATATTTCCAATGATTTCAATAATCTATTTTTTATTATCACTAATCTAACAGCCCAAATGAATTTATTCAAAATCAAATAGCGTTTGAACCAAAGTTCCAAATTACACGAAACTTGTTTATCTTGAGTTGGTACATAACGTGCTTTTCTTACGGTACGTTTATTAACCAAAACTCCGTTTGAATTTTCTTCCCGAACATCATTTTCTTCAGTCTAAAACCAAACAACTATTTTTATGAAAAAAAAAAGAAAAAATTTAAGATCTGACAACAATGCAATCGTAACTAATTGAAGATTAAATATTACTTATTATAGGTAATTATTTAATTTTTACGACATCAGAAAATCTAAATAAAAGAAGAAGAATTGACAGTGCCAACTTCAACAAATCATAACACGATTTTCTCTATCTTATAAGAGAAACTAATATAAACAAAATTTTTTATTACTTCAACTGTTTCGTCGTTTAAAAACTGCAAATCCAATGCCGCCATGTAATATCCATGTAAGCGAGTTTTTAAACTATTTAAAGTTTCTTCGTTCATTTTATTATAGTTCTTACGAGCTTCTTCAAATTGCTTCAACTTTTTTAAATAAATTTCGTGATTTTCATTATTGTATCGATTGTAAGGTCCTATTTGATCTTCATATGGACGGATTTTCGGGGGATGTTCAATAATTTTTTTATGAACTTCTGAATGCGTTAAAATATTTACTTTTGGTTTAATCGACGTCATTGTGAAAAATAATTTCGACAATTTCTCGCGATGTCATTGACGTTTTCATGACTACTATTACGTGATATATTAATAATAAAAAGAAATTGTAGTGTAAACTATGTATCTAATAGAATATAACATATTTACTACATTACTCTTTAACCGTGGCATATTCTAAGATATAAAAGAAGAGTTAGTAATTTTTTAATAATTTTTGTTTTAATTAATAATATATTCTTTATTCTATCTATATATAAACCAGTATAAAAAGGAAATAATCGTAATTATTTGAAAAATCTACAAAAGGTCAATCATAAACGAAAATATTACCTAATATCGTTGATGATGAATCGCAAGTATATCGACACCAGAAAATCTAAATAAAAGAAGAAGAATTGACAGATTACAGGCTAGATTTGTGATTATTTTACAAATGTGTTTGGGAAAAACTATATTAGGAGTAGTATATATTCCATTTTAGAGTTAAATTTTGTTTGTATAATGAAGTGCTACTATGAAGTTTTAAATATAACTCAAAACGCCGATGAATCAGAAATAAAATCAGCGTACAGAAAACTGGCACTAAAATGGCATCCCGATAAAAATTTAGAGAATCCCGATCAAGCAAAGAATCAATTTCAAATAGTTCAACAAGCATATGATGTATTGAGTGATAGACAAGAGAGAGCTTGGTATGATAACCATCGCGAACAAATATTGCGAGGCAGTAATTCAGATTTCGAAGATAAAAGCCTAAATGTCTTCCAATATTTCACAACATCGTGTTTTCAAGGATACGAAGACGATGAAAACGGATTCTACACCGTATATAGGAACGTATTTCAAAAAATTGCCGAAGAAGACATCGAATTTATGGAAGATAAAGATGAATTTATCGAAATTCCCGGTTTCGGTGATTCCAAAAGTGATTTTAAACACGTATCAGAATTTTACGCGTTTTGGATTAGTTATTCCACGAAAAAATCATTCGTTTGGCTCGATCCTTACGACGTTAAAAACATAAGAGATAGAAAATATTTGAAATTGATTGAAAAAGAAAATAAAAAGGTGAGAATGAAGGCTCGTAAAGAAAGAAATGAAGAAGTAAGGAATTTGGTAGCGTTTGTAAAAAAGAGAGATAAACGAATACAAGCACAGAAGAAAATACAAGAACAGAAGATATTAGAGGATAAAAAGAGAAGGGAAACATTGAGTAAGCAAAAGAAAATAGAGAGACAGCAAGAATTAGATAAGGCGAGATTATCATGTCAAGCGCAATGGAGTAAATTCGAAAACGTCGAGTCTGAATTAGAACAAATCGAATCTCAGCTAGTGGAACAATTTGGAGACTTGTGTTCAGACGATAATGAAGATTTAGATAATTTATACTGTATTGCTTGTTCGAAATTATTTAAAACCCCCAAAGCCTTTGAAAACCACGAAAGTAGCAAAAAACATAAAGAAAATATGGAGTTTTTGAAAAGTAGTATGTTAGAAGAAGAAATTTCCCAAAATATAAGTGAAAATGGACAAATTAGTAGTGCAGAAAGTGATACAGAATGTGAGGAAATAGAAGATACGAATAAAAATAAGAAGAAAAAGAAGAAATCCAAAGTTATTGTCATTGACGAAGATGACGAACTTTCTAATAATAATACGACGTTTCAAACAACAGAAGACACTGGATTTGATGATGCAGTTAAGAAACAGAAGAAGAAGAATAAGAAAGATACAAAAACTAAAGTTTCTAAAGGTACATTCGATAATGGCGATATAGAAGAAGTTAATTCACCCGCATCTGAGAATTTAAATATGAACGGGACTAAAAAAAAGGTAAAAACAAAAAAAGTGGACTTGAAACAAAATATCAACATTAATAGCTGCTGTGTTACTTGTAAATTACAATTCCCATCAAAAAATAAATTATTTAATCATTTGAAAAGCACTGGACATGGCATTTATATTCCTCCAAATATTGTACATTTGTAATTGTTATAATGTACGTTTATTTAATTTGTAAATAGTGGTTGCAATATTAAATAACAAAAATCAATTCATGTTTTATTTTTTGTATATCTATTTGAATAAAAGACGTATATCCATATTTTGTTATTCTTTTAGACGTGTATACTGTTTTCCTGATATTTTTGTTTGTAATCCAGTAATTATGGACGATATTATGGAAAATAACGAAAAGTTTTTCGCTCTTTACTATTGCTACGAACAGTCTACAAGAAAATATAAACGTCACAGAGACGGACGGAGCTTATACCGACTCCAAACAATTTCGTGGATAATAGTAAATGCCCATAAGCAATTTTTCATTGTGTTTTCGTGATTTATGTGATAAAAAAAACTTTTCAATTGTATATATTGAGAGATTTTTATTAGTCTTTCTCCAGGTGAGTTAATTTAACATATTAATTTTGCTTTAAAACTTGTTAAGATTATGTCTATTTTATTTTTGCAGTACCTTTTTAGTCAAAGATGTTATCAATAATTTGCTTATTGAGCCTCTTCCAGTGGGGTAGAACTCATGAAAAAGATGCTCTAGATCATTTGAAGAAATGTTCGGCCAACTGGAATGATGGAATAATTGATGAAGAAGCCATTGTAGAAGTGAAATGCCCATATTCTTTCAGATATGATAAGTTGTCCGAAAAATTGAGGAATTTTAATAAATATAGTTTTTTATGACTATGAGGGTAATTTGATCAAATACAAGTCGCAATTATTATTACCAAATTCAACGATCTTTATATATTATAAAAAAGAAAAAATTTTACTTATGTATTTATACCTTGAAGGAAACAGTTGTGACTATTGTAGAGTTTGACAATTCATGGAGAGAAAACATTTCACTCTTGGAAAATTTCTATATAGTACAATACTTATCAAAGTTGTTAGACAATTAAATAAAAATGTTTTTTAATGTGATTTTAGGTTATTCTACAGTATACAGTTGGAAAAATCTTTACTATTTATTTTAGACTGAAAAGCCACTCTATACAAATTTTTGTTCAGGACATTATGTTTTTTTATATAAATGTACAATGCCATTTTGTCAATAAAGATTTTTGAAACACATTGTATTTGTTTACTTGTGGTTGGAATTACAGGCTTTTATTAAATTAGAAAAACAGTATTATTATTACTTTTAACAATAATTGTATTACATCAAGTTATTTATAAATTAAGTAAAATCTAAATATACATTGTTTAAATAAAAATTTCTAAACTTTTTACAAAAAAAGTCGAATAAGAAAATATATTGCTACAATAAAAAATATTTAAAACTCAAAATTATCCTGGCAGTGGCTCAGTTGAAGATCCTGGTAGTGGCTCACTTGAAGTACCTGGTAATGGTTCAGTTGAAGGTCCTAGTAGTAGGTCGGTCACAAGGTTTTCTACAGTTCACTTTCTAAAAAAAGTGTTTTATTAGACTAATGGACTTTCTGCAACAAAATGCATATCTTTTTTCTGGTGATTTTATATTAAACTTCTTCTGAATATTGAAATCAAATAAAGTTGTCCCATTCTTTTTTTCTTTATTTAAAAAGTGACAATCGCACACTTTTGCAAATTCACTTGGATCTCTATCTTTTGAGTGAATGTTATCATTCTTTTACCTTATGAGAGAAATCCATCTATTCCTCTCGGTTTTGTTTTTTGGGAACTGAAAAAAATTACATGGATGCTTTGAACTGTAATGTTTACAGTCTGGAACAAAGCACATACCCATTCAGACTCGAAAACTCATGACTATTAGTAAATGACAGAGATTTAATGCAGAATTAATATGTAAAATTAACTCACCTGGTGAAAAACTAATGAAAACCTCTTAAATAGTACATTCCTTCAACTGAAAAGTCTTATTTTATCACATAAACCACGAAAACACTAAATGAAAAATTGCTTATGGGCATTTACCATTCTCAACAAAATTGTTTGGAGTCGGTATAAGCTCCACCCGTTTCTGTAACGTCAAGACTTAGACTGTCTAATCCGATTTACTTGTAATTTGAATTTATTTTGTCAAGTAATTAAAAACAAAACTGAGTAAATTTGTTTAAATTAGAATTCGAAGATCACCAACGGCAAGTTTATGAATCTGCCTTTATCTTATTTATGTAAACAATTGACCTACCTATTAAACTTAAGAAACAAGTTATTCACTTAAATTAAATAGAATTAATACAATGGGATATGCTATAGTAGATACATTATAATTAAAATATCAACAAGTTCAAAATACTGACAACCTCATTGAATTATAATCTTTCATATTTCTAAATTACCAATTTGTATTAAGGGCCTTTTGTATATTAATCCTGTCACTATAAAATGTCACACAAAAAAAGCAAATTAGTTAGGTCTCTTAATTCTGGAATGGTGTAATTATATCCTTCACCACGTCCTTCACCCATTTTCTCGTATTTTTTAAAAAAAATTTTAAATTATTTTATATTTGTTTATCAGTGATACCATCCAATTATAGTTACCACAATGTTCCTATAGTATAATGGCTTTCGTTCACTAGTCGTGCTATACAAAAAATTCGTGCGACAAAATAATGCCTCATAAAACGTATATAGACAGATCAAATTTGACATTTCGACTACTTTCAGTTTTTATCAAAATAAGTTATTTATCCTAATAAGTGGCTTTAGCATAGCTGAACCGTGGCGTTTTTCAAGATATGAAAGAATAGTATTTTTAAGTTACTGATTTTTAAATAGTTTGAAGCCATGGTATGTTTTCTATCCTATATATGTATATCTAAACCAATACGAAAAAAATTATAATAGTGTAAAAAGGACGGTCGAAAATAAAATTAATACCTAAAAGCTTTAATAAACAAACTATAATAATAAAATTTAAGCAAGTAATGACAACCTTCTATTATTATCTTCTTTTTTATTTTAATCTATATCATCAGTCTTTTTAGCCATTAATTAAACAAATTATAATTAAGTAAATTATTTCCGATATATTCATTATTAATTCCTTAAAGATATATTCAATATAAATTGTAAGTGAAAAGTAGTTTTTTCAAATTATAATGAAAGAACATAAATAATAAGTAGATGGTTAGTTATCAATAATAAAGGCCATTACACAAAGTTGAATTTGACGTTTACAAACATATGTTAAATGTCATAATTGTTATACATAATCGTGAAAATATAAGATGTTTTCAAACAGGAATTAAGTTAGTGATATGGCAGAAAATAAATTATTTGTATCTTTTGCGTGCCAAAGATGCTCTCAATCATTACGTTTAGATGAATCTCTGTATTCGTTTAGTGAACATACATCTGCTGAATTAAATTGTAAGTAAAATATTTTTTTTATTTGTATTAGTATAATATTTATTACTCGTAGTACCTATATATTCGAATCCGGAAGTTGATTTAGAATCGCAAGCGACTAGTTTCGATCACTACGTACCTCCGTGTAGATTATCAGATTCTGGTAACGGAGCCAATGGGTTCATGCTCATATCTGATGAAAACGAAGTTGATTTACTCAGTCATCAATTTAAAGTAATTATTACATTTTTGTTTGATTCAAAAATGTACGTATTCGGATCTTTATGTGCTTTAGGTACAAGCAACTCTATTTGATACACTTTCCGGAAATTCTAATATTGACCATCCACTTTGTGATGAATGTACTGATAACCTTATAAAAATATTGGAACAACAACTTCAGATTGCGCAAGAAGACTATGACGACTACAGCAGATATTATAAAATGCAAGTTTTTATTAAATTATCGTCATTTTTGAACATTTTTGTTTTATTTAAGTTCATTTTGTTTATATCAGGTTGGAAAGTGAAAAAGACGAGCCGAAATTGGCCGATTTAGAAAAAGAATTGAGCGATTTGAAAGCTGAGGAAATGAGATTGTTGGATGAATTGAGTGCTTTGGAAAGAGAAGAAGAAGAAACTTTGAATGCTATTAAGGAACAGGACGATATCGCGGAAAAAATTTCGAAAGAAGAAGAAAGATATTGGAAGGAATACACTAGGCATAGGAGGGACTTTTTGGTTCTTGAAGAGGAAGGGAAAAGGTAAAATTTTTTATGAATATACGAATTTTTTTGATTTTAATTTGAATTTAATTAATATCTAATTTATTTTCTTATAGAAATTTATTTTTGTTATTAGCAATTTAAATTATTTATTTTTTCAACCTTAGAAAGGAACATTCTCTTTTTATTATAATAAAATTATTTTTTTCTCTCTAAAAGTTTGGATTGAACTCTATTACGTTTTGTAACAAAGTAGAAGAAACCTAAAACAACCTGGCGGTATATTGAAAATGCAGTTTCAGCTCAAAAATTGTTTTTTATTCAATTTTCTCTAAAAGTTTGAACTCTATTACGTTTTGGAACAAACCTAGAACAATCTTGCGGTATCTTGAAAATGCGATCAGAGCTCAAAAATTGGTTTTTATTCAATTTTCTCTAAAAGTTTAAACTCTATCACGTTTTGGAACAAAGTAGAACAAACCTAGAACAACCTCGCGCTATCTTTAAAATGCGGTCCCAGCTCAAAACTTGTTCTTTATTCAATTTTCTCCAAAAGTTTGAACTCTATTACGTTTTGGTACAAAGTAGAACAAAACTAGAACAACTTTGCGGTATCTTTAAAATGAAGTCCCAGCTCAAAAATATATTCTATTGTATCGCTAAACATAACCTTAAATTTCGTATTTTTCGAATTTTTAACACTTTACGGTATGAAGCAATTGATAGGTATTTAATACAAGGTCACTCATAACTCTAATAAGACGTTTGGACCCTCAGGATGTAGTTTATTTCGATTTCTTATATACAATTGAATAATCCTAGGTCCTTACATTTACGCTGTTTGATTTTTTTTTCAAAAATATTCTGTTTCATCACAAAACATTACCTCACTTTTTGTATTTTTTGTATCTTCAATACTTTGCAGTTTGGACTGCAAAATGTATTTTATTTTTAATTTTTCTTTGATCCAGGGATGTAAATGTTGTTAATGGTCCGATTGGACCATCCCGGGTCATGGTATTTAGATCGTGTTATCTTATTTTTTCAAGATTTTCCATTACCTATCGAAACATAACCTCATTTCTCATATTTTTCAAATTTCGTAATTCTACATGCTAAAATAGAAATTCGTACAAATTGAAATATAATTTAGTGACCTAAAACATCGTAATTCGTGTTATCGTTTTCGAATTTTCAGTCTGGAATGTCACTTGAACTACATAACCGTACAATTGGAAAAATTGCAACGAACGAATGTTTTCAACGCAACTTTCCACATTTGGCATAAAGGCCATTTCGGCACGATCAATAACTTCCGTTTAGGTCGATTGCCTTCGGCGCCTGTCGATTGGTCGGAAATAAACGCCGCCTGGGGACAGACGGCGTTATTACTATCTTCCTTAGCGAGGAAAATCAATTTAACATTCGAAAGATTCAGATTAGTGCCGTTCGGAAATCATTCGCATATAGTGGTAAATATATTGAAAGGGAATATGTTGAAATGGCGTTTGTTGTTTATATATGTGTTTGTAGTCTTTGGAAGAGCAGAAAGAATTGCCATTGTACGGTTCGGGAGGTTTTAAATTTTTATGGGATACGAAATTCGATAGCGGCATGGTGGCTTTCCTCGATTGCCTCCAACAGTTCCAGGAAAAAGTGGAAACTTTGGAAAAGGGAAGCAAATCATTCTGTTTCCCTTATCGAACCAACAAAGGTAAAATAGAAGACAAAGATGCCAGCTATTCAATAAAGTGAGTTATGATACACTTTTTTTTAATCGCCCTCGTAATTATATTGGTAATTTTCATATTTTTTTGTTGCTAGATTGTCCTTGAAGCATCCCATCATTTTTTCTCATATACCTTGTTTAACCGTTTCTAATAATGTTATAGCATGTATCCATCTCGAAAGGAAAATTAACTTAATCTCAGTACTAATTATTTGTCACCAATTTCAATGTATAAAAAAAGATTTTTGTAATGAGTTCGTGTAGCACTAGCAAATGAAACAAATAATTTTTCATTAATCTGTTAATCCCTTAAATTTGGGATAGAAAGAAGGATCCTTGCACAAAGGTATATAAAATATATATACTTTCCTTTGGTGACTGAAATAATATGAATTTGCGATTTCAGAACCTCGGTCATGAATGTATTTTTGAAACATTCCAAATGCCATTTTTGACATCTGGTTGGGTCTTTCACAGGAAATCTGTACATTTTAATTGTAGGATCTGATCTCTTACTTAGTCCACACTTAAAATAAACACACTTATTTCCAGCCATTTCAAAAGAATTGAAAAGAAGAAGTGATTATTTGTTATATAAATACATTTTAGTAAGTAGTTCGCTAAATATACAGTTTTTTTTTCGAAATTGTAAGCTGTAGCATTTATACATCTAGCGCCTCTTATAATTTGAATATATTAACTAAGAGAGTAGTGATGTATATTAATTGTAATAATATCCACTTACCTTAAAAAATAATCCAAATGCACAACCAACTAAACTCAACAATAACACAACGAACACAATACAATAATGAACTCAAATAGCAACCTTGCTATAGTCACCCAAAAGAAGAAACTTTACAACACAGCTTAAGGGTTGAATATAATTTTTTTAATAATTTTGGCGCCATCTGTTATTGGGGTAATTCGGCAACCAAAGCTAAGAAAACACGTAATTCAACCTACGATGTACTGTAAGAAAAGACGTGCTGTGGACGCCAACTCTCCACTGCCATCTGTTGGTGGCGTCCACCTCTTCAAATAATATCCTCATAAGGTTAACCTACTATCCTATTCTTTATACAATGCTATTATGTTTTGGTAACATAACCTCAGTTACCAGATTATTTTCGAAGTCTGGCAACATTGTTACAGCCCTCTTTTTTTTAAGAATTCAATTAAATTCTGAAGAACAGTGGACCAAAGCTCTAAAATTCATGCTAACTAACCTGAAATGGGGATTGGCGTGGGTGTCTTCGCAATTTAAAAGTGATGGAGAAGAAGTTCAATCGGATAATTAGAATTTGAATGTTGTAGAAAAACGAATTTTTTGCAATACAATATGTATAATTTAAATTTAATATTATATAAACTATTTTTGTTATATAAACTATTTAAAATTAGTCTTGTGTACATAACTTGAAGTATGTCTTATATAATTACCTACCTACCAATTGTTATTTTTAAATTTAATAAATTTATTTCAATTTTTTTATTGTTTTTTTCACACTCCTCAAAAAATCCTTAATTTTCCTATATTTTTCTTCAGAATTCTTTGAAAGGTAATTTAGTAGTTTAGTGGCACTGCAACCAAATAACTCGCTTCCCCCACGATAATAGATGTTCATAGATCCATAATTTTGAAGTGCTACAGACAAATCACTCACTTTCACGACAAGAATCACTTTCTCCACAATAATCGATGTTTGTAAATCGATACGTTTATAGTGTTGAAACCATATCACTTATCTTCACCATAAAATTGATGTTTAGAAAAAGATATTTTACACAATGTTAAATGATTACATCAATCAAAAAAAGTATATTGGAGAAAAAACAATAGTATATCGTAAAAATAAAAAGTCTAGTACAATCAGAAATAACAGAAAAATATAAATATTTCTATTCAATTAGAGTTTTTCTGGAATCCTTAATTGTCTAATTTATACTCTTCCTCTTTTTCTTTCATCTACAATTGCCTTTTACCGGCTAACGTATCCTGGTATATAATATTATTAGAGTTTTCTCTCTCCTGTGGTATAGGCAATCATACATACATATGTAATAGTAGTTGCCTATTTATTTCTCGTGAAATAAATCTTACCAGTGTATACCATCTTTCAACTTAAAAAATGTGTATCCAGTATCATATTTTGAAAAAATTTATTTGAAATAAAGTATAATAAAGAATAAACAAACACAATTATCACCATTAAAAAAAATAAGTCTTTCCGGACTAGAAGTGAGGGATAAGTAGCAAGGATATTTGCACAAAGTCAAAGTATTTTATCTTTTCATTAATGATGGTTTCTAATAAAAATCACAAAATGTACGAAGCGACAATATGGACTATAGAATTGAAAACTCTAAATAGGAAAAAGTGCAAATTTCCCTTCTGCCCACTTCTTCTCGTTTTTCGAACTATTTTCAATTTAAATTTCGTCTATTTGATGACAACATTGTTTTAACGTTATAATCTCCTTTAATGAATAATTTTACTATTTAAAGATATTCACTTATTCCACACGATAAAGAAAATCAACTTAGATGATATAAATAATCTTGATTGTGTCGTATGACTTTCAAATTCCTCATTCATACTTTTATTTATTTATGTTCTTAGTAAAATATCATTCTCAAAATTGTTTATTAGCCTTGAACTTCCTCTAAATAAAGAAAGAGGTCATTAATCTGTAGATTACATATACAAGTTTAAATTTGAATTTACCCGCTTTTAATATATTGTTACTTCATTGCATTTATACGCGGGAGAAAAAGAGAAAGTAGATATGACGCAGCACCAGCTGACCGTGGCGCGCTTCTATTGGTTCTCTTACTACGACGTGAATGTTTATTGCCATCTCACTTACTGCAGCATTTTTGCATAATGTGAAAAGAGTATTCCCAAACATATTGTCCATTTGCTCTTTCATTTTGCTCAGATTTCCAAGAGAGGTTTTTTTATGAGCTTTTTATTTATTCACTGGCTAGTAAGGGATAAAGTTGGTTACAAAACAACGATGAAAGCTCTTTTAGTTTCATTGGCTTTTATAGTTATTTTAGGTTATGTGAGAAGTGATGATGATTCCGCAAAGAAAGGCCCCAAAGTAACCGACAAGGTAAATTTTCCTGTAATCTATTTTTATTTCATTTTCACATAATAACCAAAAATTTTTAGGTATGGTTTGAAATCGTCATTGGTGACGAAGCAATTGGCCGTATAGAAATTGGATTATTTGGAAAAACTGTACCGAAAACAGTGAAGAATTTTGTAGAATTAGCTACCAAACCTACAGGGGAAGGATATAAGGGTAGCAAATTCCACAGGGTGATTAAAGATTTTATGATTCAAGGTGGTGACTTTACTAAAGGCGATGGAACAGGAGGTAAGAAAATTTCTATTATATTACCTAAATTTATATCCATATTTTTTTATTTTCTGTGTTTATTTAAAAATTAAACATTTTTTCTTTAGCTTTTCTTGACAAACATCCATTTTTTTAGTTTTAATTAGGAAAAAATTGTTGAAATAAATACTTTTTTTAATCGATTTATATTTGTTGCTTATTAAATTTGTGTTACCAGAAGGCTTTTCACTGAATTTGGTTTTGAACAATCATTTTACGCATTTAATCAAACGAAATTAAGGTCATAGTGATATTATACAGGAAATGCATGAACTAGAATATAATACATCTTCATTAGAACACAATTATCTTAATTGGTGGTTATAGCTCCAGTCATTTTGTCATTAGATAAGCCATTGAGTAAATTTTAAAGTTCGAGTTGTATATTATGTTTTTCCTACGACCAACGCCGTATATCCTCAATATTTCTTTCCACACAAATCAATAAGGAAATTTCCCATCTTCCGCACGTGTTGTACACTATATTTTTTCTACGGTCCACGCCATATACTCAATATTTCCACACAAATCAATAAGGAAATTTCAAAGCTCCCGCACGTGTTGTACATTATATTTTTCCTACGAACCATGGCGTATACTCTTTCCACATAAGTGGCGATAAGGAAATTTCAAAATTTACGCACGTGTTTTACACTATATTTTACCTACAACTTAGGGGGTGGGGAGACATTCTAGTTTTTGGGGTCGTTAGAGTAGATATTTTCTTTGCAGGTCGCAGCATATACGGAGAACGTTTCGCTGATGAAAATTTCAAGCTGAAACATTACGGAGCCGGATGGCTCTCGATGGCAAACGCCGGAAAAGATACGAACGGTTCGCAATTTTTCATTACTACGAAACAAACGACGTGGCTCGATGGTCGTCATGTTGTATTTGGAAAAGTCATCAAAGGGATGAACGTCGTTAGAAGAATTGAAGCAACCGAAACAGATAGTCGTGATAAACCACGCAAAGATGTCGTGATTGCAGACTGCGGCGCAGAGACCATCGACGAACCTTTCGGCGTGGAGAAAGCCGATGCAAGAGATTAATTAGTTTTTTTATGTGTTTTCCAGTGATACTTTTCTAAGCTTTATAAATAAAGTCGTTTTTAAATAGGAAAAGAGTTTTATTCATAAAATACCTTGAAAATCGTGATGGAAATAAATTCCAGCTGAAAAAATTACTAGAGAGGTATGATAAATTACCTTCATTGTAGTCCCGTTATTTTGGAACTGTTATTTTTCGTATTACATTGCAACCACTTGATTGTTTCTATCTTATCCATTTCTCTTTAAAAGATCAAATTTTTATTAATTGCTTGATACATTTGTACTACAGCTTTTTTTAATTTTACATTTTTTTACATGTAGATTTCATTAAATATTAAGTGTAAAATGACCAATTCGTATTAAAAAAGTTATTTGAATATTAAAAAGAAAAAAACAGGAAATATAGACTCCCATCTCTACACTACTGGTTTTAAAATTTACTGTACAAATTTTTAACTAGATTATTCATGTTTTGGGTATGGTAGATAATATAAACAAATTTTCGAAAATCACTATCACCAATAGGTAAAATTTTAATCAAATACTAATTAAAAATCGCGGTTGTGTTAAATAATTAACGACGTGAAGCTAGCTGTCAAATGTAATAATAATGCTTCCGACACTAGCCGAATATATATCCATGGAAGTATCAAAATTTTTTCTAAACAGGATTAAGGAATTTATACTCAAATAAAATTGCAGAGCTGCAATTCACATATTCAATAATTTAAATAATGATAGTAGAAAATTATTTCTTTATGGGGAGCGGATCAAATGTGCGGATCTAAATATATTGCATATTTACGAAATCATTTACCTTTAATGCATACGTATAAAAAAACGTTTTTTATTGTGATAAAATTCAATTTTTTTAAAATGGAAGCTGAGATTAAACGTAAACGTGAAAATATAATATCTATTAATTGTGCAAAATAGAATGCAAAGTGAAGCTAGGCTAATGAATATAAAGTAATTGTTTTGCTATGGGTATAATTATATAAAAAAAAATTCTAATTTAGTGAAAGATGAAACATAGATATTTAACACTAATTTGTCATATAAATAGGGTGAGGAAATGATAGAGACGTAGCATTATCGTTTTGTACAATAATTTAATAAAGTTTATACTTTTTCATATAAATTTGGCATAAGTAATAAAAATTAACATTTAAAATGTCAAAATGATTGAATATTTGCTATTTTCGTTTCGCAAATCATTATTTATTTAGAGAAATAGCTTTTTGATTGAAGAATTTCAAATTTAGTATTTAAAATCTCGTGTATAAATTTTTTTAGTACTCCACTGGAGTTTCCAATCGGGCTTTATCGGAAATTTAGTTTGACTAAATTGGCAGCTACCTTCACACCTATCAAAATAATTCCAATGTTTAAAGGTCACATAATTATCATAACCTGATTGCAAAAAATAAGAATTGTCAAAAATATTAAATAAAAAAGACGAAAAATTTCAGTATCTTAATTGCTTATAACATTATAATGAAAATCTAATTATTCTGGTAAGTGTTTTATTCATATTTATCAATAATTACATACGTTTATCGAAACTTTGATAAGGTAAGAAATTGTTCACTCATTATAAATGATAGGTATATTAAAATGGCTGAATCGTTCGTGGAGCACGAGAAATCAACCGAATCTCTTTCAAATCCAAGTACAAAAGAAATATTAGAGGATTCCGATCAATCCGAATTACCGGAATTAGAACCTCTCGACGACGTCAAAAGCGAAGACAATATTAGTTGTAAAGAACAAACCGAAGAAGAAACCTCGAAACCAGAAGAAGAAACTTCAAAACCAGAAGAAGAAACCTCGAAACCAGAATGGGTAGATCTTCTAGGAAGCGGAGCTATTATGAAAAAAATCGTCGTCGAAGGCGAACCGAATAGTCGACCTCGAAGAAACGAAAAATGTGTCATAAATTACAGTTGTTACCTGGAAGATGAAACTTTGATCCAACAGGAACGAAATTTCGAATTGAATTTAGGAGAATCTGATGTAAGTGAAGATTTTAGAGTTTAAATAATAATATTTCAATATTTTGGTATCGTTTAGGTTATACAAGGTCTAGATATTTGTTTAGGGCTTATGAATATTAACGAAACGTGTAAGCTGAAGATCGAACCGAGATTGGCTTATGGTAAAAAGGGTTTACCTCCGAAAATACCGAGCGACGCGGTGGTTATTTTCGAAGTGCAATTAGTACGCGTCGAACCTGAAGACGACATAGATACCATGCCGATAGCGCAAAGAAGGAAAAAAGGGTAAAGAAAATTCGAAGTATGAAGTTATCTAAATGGTCGTTTTAATAAAAAAAATCCCATTCCAGAAATAAGAAGAGGGAACGGGGTAATTGGTGGTACACGCGAGGGGAGAACACCATCGCTATCCAGTGCTACCGGAGGGCGTTGGATTATTTGGACGAAGTCGAAGGGGGGGATAATACCAAAGGGGAAGTATCAGATTCGGATTTACAGAGTATACTGGAGGATAGGATTAGCGTTTATAATAATATGGCGGCGGCGCATATTAAGATCGAACAGTTCGGGGCGGCGCTTAATTCCCTTCAAATCGTGCTTAGATGTCAGCCGGATAACGTTAAGGCTCATTTCCGGAAAGCTAAAGTAAGTTCAGTTCAAATTTTTTTATACAATTATTATTATGGTGATAAATTAATTGGAAATAATAATAATTTTAATTAACACATAGTGATTAAAATTCGTTAAAAATAATTATAAATATAAAAAAAATTAAATGATGGTTGAAAAATTATAAAAGAATGAAAATAATCGATAAAAAATAAAAATGAAAAGATAATAATATATAAAATGTATAGTAATTAATAAATATAAAAAATATTCGATAATGACAAATATTATTTTAAAAATTAATAATTAATAAAAAACGATAATTTTGTAACAAAAAAAAATTAATGATAAATAATCAATGAAAAATATAAATTATAAAAAATTAATAATCAATTAAAACTAATTATAATTATAAAAACTGTTTATATTCAAGAAAAGAGTGATATAATAAATATTATAGAAAAATAAAAATAAATCAAAGATAATGATTATTGAGGAATAAGAATAGATAATCGATAAAAAATGATTATAATTATGGAAAATAAATGGAAGAAAATAATTAACGAAAAATTATCAGAATTATAAAAAAATGATGAAAATAAAAATAATATTAATTATAAAAGCATAAAAAAATCGAAAAAAATAGTAATTGGTAATAAAACAAAATCAATAAATATTTTAAAAAAATTAATAATCGATAAAAAATAATAAATATTCCATACATAAAAAAATTAAACGAAGAATTTAAAAAAATTAAAAATAATATAAATAAAAATGATAATTATTGAGAAATAATGAAAATATCTTCAATTTTAAATATTAATAATTACATAATGATGATTAATGCACTTTAATTTTTTTATGAGAAGGGGGAATAAATATTTTTAAAATAATGATAAAAATTATTAAGGAATAAAAATAGTTAAGAAAAATGATTAATCGATAAAAAATTAATTATAAAAAAAATATAAAAAGAAATATTTTTCGAGGCGTATATTGGACAAAACGATTTGCCGACGGCAATGAAATGTTTGCAAAAGGCGAAGGAATTATCGCCGAACGATCCGGAAATTCAAAAGGAAATGAACAATTTATCGAAAATGTTGCTTAAGCAAAAGATGTCTGAAAAGGAATTGGCGAAACGAATGTTTAATGGTTCCTCCAAATCTGCAGAAACCAATAAAAAGGCACCAGAAGGTAGAAAGGTAATTCATTTATTTTTTTTATGTTACACACATGAATACAAAATGTCATATTGCAACTGTCAGTTGTCATTAGTCCGAAATAATGTTAAAATGAATACAAAATGTCATATTTCAACTGTCAATTGTAAGAAATCCAAAATAATTTACAAAGGAATAAAAAATATCATATTTCAACTGTCAATTGTCAGAATTCCGAAATAATTTACAAAGGAATACAAAATGTCATATTTGAACTGTCAATTGTCAGAAATCCGAAATAATTTACAACGGAATACAAAATGTCAAATTTCAACTGTCAATTGTCAGAAATCCGAAATAATTTACAAAGGAATACAAAATGACAAATTTCAACTGTCAATTGTCAGAATTCCGAAATAATTTACAACGGAATACAAAATGTCATATTTCAACTGGCAATTGTCAGAAATCCGAAATAATGTAAAAAGGAATACAAATTGACAAATTTCAACTGTCAATTGTCAAAAATCCGAAATAATTTATAAAGGAATACAAAATGTCATATTCCAACTGTCAATTGTCATAAATCAAACTGATCCGATCTGTTTAATGTTGAACGAAGCGAACACGTATGGATTTCTCCTCGATGACGTACATCTTGATTCACGAGTAAAATTTTCCTTTCAGATCTTCTTGTGGGCCACAATAGGAGCGGCCGTAGCGGCTGGAGTTGCCGGCGTCGTAGCTTACCGTTTAAAAATTTAGTCAAAATAAAATCACTACCACTAAACTACCCAGTATGCATTTAATTAGAATATTTCTTTTAATATGTTCGAATTTTCATTTTTTTTTATATATTTTGTCGGTGAGGAGATTTCGTGTTGGTGAATTTACGAATTTTACAATTGTCTGTTGTTTGTTCATTTTTTTACATTTTAAATGATCATCGTTACCTGTCGTGAACTTTGACGCATTTTGTCCTACGTTTGGCTGTTGATATCTTGAGAAATTGATTCGAAAACGAACTGAATTGATCACAATCACTTTATATTACGAAGATTAAAGACAGTGTATTTGTTTATACCATTAATAAATTGTCTTTAAACTCATTGTTTGATTTAATAACCTTTTTCATCTCCCATCCCAATCATATCGACAAACGGAAATGTAAAACATAACCTATAATACCGTTATTTCAAATAATGATATTTTCCCATCCTGTATATATTATATACTAGGATTATTCTATTTATTTATCGTTACAGTTATTTTGTATCACAAATACTGCTGAAACCCCATCTAGGAACTGTTGGAGCTTGACGTTGGTGATGGGATTCAGCCGCCCTCCTCGGGTCCGCCTACATCTGCACTAGAGGGAGGGCTGGTGCAAAGGACGGCTCAGTTTGAGGTGGAAGCCATCGTACCGAAGAATGAATGTAACCCGAGCCTAAATCAGGTGTCAGATGTGACTCCTCGTTTGTCAAAGATCCTGCCTAAAAATTTAACGGCGTAGTTGTCGAGATTGTAGCGGCCAGGTGCTGCCCGCAATGCGGAGTGTTGTCTCCAACCCTGTGATATCTGATCGTTGTTGTCTTAATCGCTGACCTAAATAAGGCTGATGACTTAGTTATCCTTTGTTATGGAAGGAACACCCCATGACAAGGATCTTGCAACTAGTAGACTGACGGTGCTAGTCCGAAGGTTTAACTAAAGGAAAACCGAGCTCAATAATTTTACTAGGAGGTGGTATATTGGTATGCTCCCAAGAACTGTAGGATGGACCAAATGGCCTTACACAAATTTGGACGCAAGCCCCGAAGTAATGTACCGGGTGTCCCAATAAGAATGGCTCTCGACCATATCTCGGAAACCGTTTATAGTACAGCTTCGGGAAAAAAAATTTATAACAAAATTGACTTGGGAAAAACCTGAAAATTATTCACAGAGTTGTAGATCTACCGCCAGAGGGCGTAATTAAATACCAAAAATTATAAAATGAATTATTTACAAATATTGCCTAATTAAGATGCATTTAAACTTTGATTATCTTATTCTTCAAGAAATTCAGCGTATATTTGATTTTACAAGTTTTAGTCTATCTCTTCAAATAAGAGGTAGGGGGAAGCGGGAACTTTATTATGAAAAAACGCCTGTAAGTCCAGTTCTGCTTAACCTATCTACGCAAACTTAGTCTTTTTGAAGAGAGCTCTTTTCTACCAATGTAAGAGTTATAATTTCGAAACAACCTAATGAGTAACGTATACGCTTGAGGGCGCTACTTATTTATTTTTTTAAATCTAACTATCCTTGAAAAATGTTAAATGGAAATATGCAGTTTTAATTAAGAAATATAAAAGTACACCAACTTAGCAACAGAATAGTGAAAACATGTCGATATCTTTTTCGTATTACGAGATATCCTAAGAAATGTGTAAATTTTGAGCATTTTTCCTTAAACATAAATTACTCCGGGTTGAATGAACGGATTTTAACATTTTTTGACTCCTCGAAATTGTCTTTCCTTGTTATATTAATAATAGTTCCAATTATTATGTCAATATTACTTATGCTGTCACCGGGAAACTGCGTTATGGAAGTTAAAATGGAAATATAACTTCAAATGTTCAAATTGTCGCCTATCATTAGTAGTAGATTAGAGTAGATTGAACAGCAGTCTCAATTTCTGCCCTCGAAATACTCAAAATGGTGTTTCGTATTCTCTCGATCATGTTATCTCTAGTAGTGGGTCTAATTGCACAAACAAGGTCCCAAAGATAGAAATCTAAGACGATTAAGTCATATTTCAATTGTTAGTTGTCAAAAATCCAAACTGCTCTGATTTATTTAATCAAAGGCCTATGGATGTTAGCATCGAACCAGCCTTGTTGTCATATGTCAATTGTCAGAAATTTGAAATATTGTATAAAAATGTCAGAAATCCGAAAGAATGTACAAAGAAATACAAAATGTCATGTCAATTGTCAGTAATTTAAACCGACAAAAAGTCAATTGTCATAAATCCGAACTGATCCGATTTTTTTAGTGTTAAACAAAACAAACGCGTATGGATGACTTGAAGCAGCATTGTTGTCATATTTCAATTGTCATAAATCCAAAATATTGTACAAACGCATACAGAATGTCATAGTTCCACTATCATATCAATTGCCATAAATCCAAGCCAAGATTTGTATAATTTTGAATGATACGAACGCCTATGGATGACAGTATTGTTGTCATATGTCAACTGTCAGAAATGCGAAATATTGTTTAAGGGAAAGGGACACTATAGATTCTTTGAGTCGCATTGTATAAAATACGAATTTTCACTTAATTTAATCTTATATAATAGAAAAATTTTTCGAATATTAAAATACTTTTATTTATTACCCAGAATATAATTAGCATTTCTATCGAAAAAATTTTGAGGTTGAAGGGGTCAATGTCATTTTAGAAATGAAATCTTATTGAATTTGATATTTTTTTTGTATAATGAAACATTTTGAGTGAATAATTTTTTTGCTAAAAATAAATTTCATTATCTCGGAAAAATACAAAATACCTTGCAATTAATTCGAATTTATCATCTTTGGAATTTGTTAATAAAACGACGTCAAGTATATACTTTTTATTATAACATATAAATAAATCACATACAATATTGTTCAACACCAAAACAGGTGGAAAATTTTCGAAATTATCTCAAAATATCGATTTTACAAAAACAGTTTTTTCAATCGGGTCATATAGAATTATTCAGACGGTTTTTTTGTGGTATAAATTCGATTAAACAAAATTATTCTAATTTCAAACGATGTACAACTATTCCCACAACGTCTCATTCTTCTGGTTAATCATATGATTAAAAAGATATAACATAAACTCAACTTCCATTAAGAAAGTCCTGAGCAACCAGCAAAAAGTCCTTCATAAGGAAAAAGAATAAATAACTAATTAATAAAAGATGACTTCCAGTTGCCTTCAAATACGATATTCCATTTTTATAGAATCTAGAGGAAATAAAGAACTACAAAACACTCAAAAAGATCTGAAAGAAGCGCAAAAGGAAATACAAGTGGTATAAAAAGTGCAACTGGATTCTAAATGCTATTTGGCTTCAAGTAGATCGGAATTGAAAAGAAATGGACCAAAATGAAGACCATTTGCTATTAGATGATATCACCTAAACACAGATTGATCCAACAATCCCCGAATCCAACTAGGAAGACATGGTGGCGACAGATGAATGGCAGCAGGTTGATTGCGGTCTCGAACAATTCCCCAGGTCCAGACCTTACTCCGGCATGCAGAGCTTTGCTGAAGTGGACCAATCCTTCCCTAGCTACTCTAGGAACCACCACGAAGAAAGAAAAACAGTGGGAACAAGAACTTAGGAAACATCCAACTTTCGAGTAAGAATACATCACGATTAAAGAAAGAACATGCCGGAACCGGGACAACCAGGAGGCAGAGATGACCCACTGGAGCGGGATGCCGCTACCTCAGCCAAGGGCTTGTACCATAGGAATCAACAACCAAAACTTTGGAGCAACACTACCCTCAGCTTCAAAGAGGAAAAGGGTTGAGACTACCTGAACTCAAAATCTGGAAAAGAAGAAAAGAGAAGGATAAAGACAGTGTTTCAAGCCGAATGCGTGATAGCAAATTTCGGTGGAGGAGGCATTAGTGAGTAAGATTTTCTCTGGATTGGAGCGTGAGCCGGGAATAATTCTGGTCGGCCGAGTGGTTACAGCTGAAGGTTCCACAGCTAGTGGGTTGGAACGGGAGCTGAATTAACGACGTGTGCGGGGAAGGATTAGGAACGATTGCTTCTAGATGGTATTAACTATCTAAACATGACGATTTGGCTGGGTTGAGAAGACTTAAGTAGTGGGATAGAGACCAGAATGGTTTTGAAGCAAAACGGATTGAAAAAACTGCTACGGTAAGATGGTTGATAAAAGTGTGCATTAAATATGTTCGTTTCGATATTGTAAATGAAGTAAAAGTAAATGCAATCGATGTGGTTAATTCAAGTAAAATCAGATTTCCTATATACTGATAAAATAAGTCTGAGTTTTTTTAACAGTGTAATTTTAGAATCACATAAATTTTATTAAAAATAATTTAACAGTGTAGTAATTTTTATGTGTAAATTTGATAAAAATATTGAGGAATTGAAAGGAACTTGGAATAATGTAATTGGCTGATTTACAAGGAAATTATGGATTTGAAATATCACATATAATGATGCTTTTTTTGGAAATTGGTTAAAAAATTACCTTACGTATATACACAGATTTTAAGAAAAAAAAAAACAATTAAAAACAAAAAAAAAATAATTAAAACAAAAAAAACAATTTCTTATATATTTTTGATTATATTTAGGATTTAAAATAGAATCAAATATTCAAATAGATTTTTTCGAAATTTTTTTTAATCGAAACATTTTTTTCTGTATTTTTTGTTTTAAATATTTTTCGATGTAAAAATTTGAGGACAGGAAGAAAACTATAATTTTTATTTTAAATATCAGTTTTAGGTTTGAGGTTTTTTGAAATTTTGACTACTTAAATGATTGAAAAATGAAAGTTTTTATGAAAAAAATTTTTGTCCATAATGCAGATTCTCTTAAACAATTTAGCGTATTTCGAAAAAAATGAAATACATTTTCAACCAAATAGTTGAAAATGGAAAAAACAGTTTTTGTGAGAAAAAATTAAAAAAAAAACAATTTTTGCACATTTTTTTTGTTTTAAATATTTTTTGATGTAAAAAAATAAAAAATTGAGCGTTTTTCGAAAAAAATAAAATACACTTTTGACCAAATAGTTGAAACTGAAAAAAAAGTTTTGTGAAAAAAATTTGAAAAAAAATTTTTGCCCAATTTTTTCGAATTTTTCTGTTTCAAATATTTTTCGACGTAAAAAATTAAAAATTCAGCGTTTTTTGAAAAAAATCAAATACACTTTTAACTAAATGATTTAATAGAAATAAACCTAAAATTAATTTTATTCATATAGTTTTTTAATTATTTTACAATTTTATTGTCTTAAATTTTTAACAAATAATTCTGTTGTAAAAAACACAGATTCCATATTTTCCAAATATTGAAACAAATTTCTCAAAAGAAAATAAAAATGAAAAAACTGTTTCTTCACACTTTTTTGTGAAAAAAAATATTTGAATAATTTTTTTGTCTAAAAACTGCATTTTCGAAAAATTTGATAAGATTTTGGGAAAAAACTAATTGTTTAGAAAAATAACGATTTTGTTAAAAATTTCGCTCAAAAATATTAAAATCAAAAAACGAAAATTTTTTTCATACATTTTGAACCCAAAAATTTCAATAAATCGCAGCATTTTTTGGTAAAAAAAGACAATAAATAATTTTTTTCATTTAATCAAATAGAACGATATTTTTTCACTATTCATTTCCATTTTTTAAACCGATTATTTACTGAAATAAATAAATAAATAAATATAGAATTTAATTCAATTAAATCAATCTTTTTATCTCAAAAAGGCTTAATTTTCCCCACTTATTCCGGCGGCGGTTCCTTCAATCCTTCACTGTGCATTTGTTTACCCGCCATTTTGAGCATAGCCTTACTCTCCGCATTCCCGTCGAGTATACTCATACCGCCGCCGACCCGTTCCCCTTTTTCTTGAGGCGTAGGCGGCGGTTGACCGATACCCCACACTTCCATATGTCTAAAAGTGAATTCTTTAGTATGGGAAAGCTGCTGGTAATCCCTGTAAGTCGTACACGACGGACTGCTCTGACCTTTACCGTATTCGCTGTCAAACCAAAGACCCCAATAACCATGCTGACCTCCCATCGCCTAACACATAAAATCAATTAAAATCACGAAACAATCCAACAATCAAAAATTTTATTTACCATCCCATTTGGCAACGTTTGTTGATGCAAATTTAGATATTGGAAATTTTGGTTGTACCCTGTAGATGAGAATACCCTCATACGAGGCGCTAAAGTGAATAGAAAACTGCTATCGTCGCCGAAGAATTTCGCGTTCAATTCCCAATTCGCCGGGGCAAATCCACCGAACGTGTAACCGTTTGAATCTTCAACTACGAGTATGGATGGTCCCTGATTCACTATTCTACCTATTTATACGAAAAAAAATTGGTTTTATTAACGTAAATATTGATATCAAAAATTTAGTCATTTCTCACAATACCCGGTTTATAATTAACATTGACAACAATGTGTATTAGCTTTGATTTATAGTTCAAGATGGAGGTTATTGATCTGATTTTATAACGAATCAATATTATCCTTAAAAACATTTATTTTTTCAAAATACAAAAATTAAAATCTCAAAATATAATAATTAAAATGAAAATAATCAATTAAATATCGATTAATAATGATCAATTTTCAATATATTTGTAATACGTCGATACGTATAAACAACTGTCAGAGTAGAATTAGTTACAGCGTTGCCAAGTTTTTTTTTATTTAAATTCTAATTATTTCAGTTCGGATGTTGAAACGGAAACGGAATTTTTTATAGGTTTATATTAAAAATGGAAAGAGTTATTGAAAATTCAACTTTTTCAGTAACGAATAAATGATAATTACATAATTTACGACTAAATCGAATGATAAAATATTTCATTTAAATTATTTTTTCCAATCACCTCTGATGTATAATTAACATTGACAACAACGCGTATTAGCTTTGTTTATAATTCAAGATGGAGGTTATTGACCTGAACTATTTATATTATGTTAACATTGGCGTTAGTTAGGTTAGGTTAGTGAAGATAGTTGCTATGGGCGCGCGGAACAGGGTCAGCTTTAGAATTTCGAACAATGACAATTAAAAATGTTTTATAATTATTTGGAATGTTATCAAATTTTCTATTTATTGAATTTAAAATAATGACACGATCAATGATTTTCAAAAAAGTGAAGAATTATAGCAACTGAAAATATAAAATTTTCAATTGAATTTCATTTCAATTTTCAAAATTTTAAAAATATTCGTATACCCTGAAAAATTATTACATTTGGCAACACAGGAATATTTATTTAAAATCCAATTCGGTTTATATTTTCTATTTGAATTATAATAAATATTTATGGAATTTGAATTTTTGAAAATATGTCAAGAAAATGTCGTAAAACATATTTATTTCCAATTATTTCCGTTATTAAATTACCTCTGGCAACATCGCGAATTCAATACGATTTATCATTAAAAGATGGAGGTTTCAACGTAAACATTGTATAATTGTAAAATCGTTAAAAATTTTTGAAATACGTAGTTGAAAATTCGATTCATACCTATTAGAGTTGAAAACGATTCTCCGTGTATTTGAGAACTGAAAAGGAACCGCCATTCGAGTTGATATTGTTGAGGTAAATGCGCGTTTATGAAAATTATTTGGTTGAGATCCAATATACTTGGATAAGAAGGCATTAGATCCAAACCGCGACAGAACGGCACCAAACTTCGATCTTTTTCCTTTTCTACGGCGCCATCGTGTTCTTCGGTCGGCAATGATGATCCTAAGGACAATCCGAACCGCATCAAAATATTTTTTTTAATGAAACGCCACGTATTTTAATTCGAAATCACCTTCACGTTGCAACAATTCGATTTTGTTAAATGTTATTATTATTGACGTATATTATAACAAAAACAACGCCCTGTATATATATATATATATATATATAGTGATGATGATATTATATAGTGATCACCCTTTCAAAGCCACCTAAACTACCATTTTTCATTTTTTTTTGAATAAATTTTGACATATTTTGACTCTTATAGATTTGTTTTTTTACAGCTTTCTAAGTATAGAGGGTGCAAAACAATAATTTAATTCCCTGTATAAAACACAACAAGCAAAGGGAATTTCGAATAAGATACAGAATGATTCATTGAAAAAATAAAAAGTTTGGTGTGTTCAAAATAGAAAATTTACAAACAATTACGCCAGAACCAGTAAGGTTCTGTATTAGACTTACATTGTCGAGAGAACCGCGTGAGCTCACTCGACCCTGTATTTTGTCCGGTCCTGCGTCCTCTACGTCGTTTTTTTTCATACGCAGGAACTTGTCCTTTGATGACATTACAAAACTGCTGTAGCAAATGCGGTCCTGTATATTATTTACATTGTGGTACGAGTCGTCGGTGCTGATCCAGCCCTGCACTTTGTTTACATTGGTAAATTTTCGTGGTAATCCTTCGAGCCGGTACGGCCATGTACTTTGTTGTAAAAAATCGTCAGAATTGGTCACATCCTGTACTTTATGTACATTACAAAAACAAACTGTTATAGCAAATACGGTCCTGTTTTTTTACATTGCAAAACGAACTGTTGTAGTCATTACAGTCTGCATTTTGTTTACATTTCAAAACGAACTATTTTAGTCAATCCAACCCTGCACTTTGTTAACATTTCAAAACGATCTGAAATTACCAAACCGACTCTACGTTTTGTTCACTTTTTCTCAGGAATCGTTCGAGTCAGTACGGCTCTGCAATTTGTTTATATTGTCGTTTGAATCGTCAGAATTGGTCCGGTCCTGCACTTTGTTTACTTCGCCATAAAAATCGTCGGAGCTGATTCGGTCTTGCACTTTGTCAAAAAAAATCGTAAAAGCTGATCCGGTTCTGCACTTTTTTTACATTGCCAAACACTTTCAACCAATCCGATCCTGCACTTTATTTACTTCGCCATAAAAATCGTCGGAACTGAACCGGTCCTGCACTTTGTTTACACTACCAAAAATTTTTAACCAATCCGACCCTGCACTTTATGTACTTTGTCACAAAAATTGTCAGAACTGAACCAGTCCTGCACTTTGTTTACATTGCCAAACACTTTTAACCAATCCGACCCTGCACTTTGTTTACTTTGTGAAAAAAATCGTCGGAGCTGATCCGGTCCTGCACTTTGTTTACATTGCCGATAAAAACCATTAAAACCGTTGATATAAATATTAACCTGTATAAAATTAATGAAATAATGAAAATATACAAATAATCACCTGGTTTTTCGCTGGCAACTCCTCCTTTTTCCTTATGGGTGATACTGAATAAATACATGGACACATATAATAACAGTTGACCCAATAATGTAGCCCCTTGTAACCATATCTCTAGAGATCTTCTATTGAGAATTTCACCGGTGGTTAATTCGTGAGTCAAACTTTCTGCTAAACGTTGAATATTTTGTGGTAAGGTGAAACAACCTTTAGAAAACCATGTTTTGTACTGTTTATTGTTACTTAATTTTTGGATTTTCATATAAGACGCCACTATGCTTTCGACATACTGAAATAGTGCAATTTCGACGATTTATTTGGATTAAAACTCATTTGAACTTACCTCTTTGACTAACATATAAGGTATGTCACTATTTTCGGTTTCACTATTGCCTAGTGAAGTTAACAACACTTTCACTTTTTCATCGACTGTACCTCTCGTACAGAATACAAATAACTCGGCGAATTTTTCTAATTCAACTGTAGTTTGTCGATGTTCACCTATACCGAATAAATAATTATTCAAATATTGTAATAATCTTGGATCTACCTGACTTCCCCATATTTTCTAAAACGATATCAAATCAGCAAATCGCTATTGAGTAAATGAAAACTTACAGTTAGTTCTTCTTCTTTGATCTTTTCGGAATTTTTACTAGCGAGTTTAAAAGAATTACTAACAATAAGTTGTTCGTCTTTGGATAAAAACGGACATTTCGCCGCTAATTTCTTGCTGCTGTTTGCACCCATTTTATAATTTTCTTCAATTTACTTTGATGCTTCAAACTCGACAATCGATATCTATAATATACAACTATTATTAATTACCTTTTTTATTTACCGTAAATATTTTTGATAACAATTCAAATTGTAATAAAATCTGATTAGACACATATCTGAAGCTTGTGATTTAATAGTAATTTTTTATCTAAACAATCATTTTCGTCAAAATTTGTCCAAATCAACTGATATTGACAGTTTACATTTCGTGGCCTTGATTTTAACTTCAAGCTACATAATCGAAAGGTGCGTTTCAAAAAGCGTTCCAAATGACTCAGCATGCTTGTCAATGTTTTTTTGGATGGTTATGAAAAATTATTAAAAGAACTTAATAAATGTGTATATTTCAATAAATACTGTTGTCAGATCAAATTTTAATTCATATCTTTAATTAAAATAAATTACGATAATTGTATTTCAGTTATTAGGTTCGGTCCAACACATCAAAAAACCGTCCTTGGTACAGTGACGATTCTGTGCTATCGAGATTACGTGTTCCAACTGTATAGTTACCGTCACAGAGCCTTAGGTATCGTTTATGAACCATTTCTGGAACGATTTTTTCGATACTTGTTTTATAGTAAGTATTGTTAAAAGAATAAACGCTTCAAATTAGTTGGAACAAACCTATTAACAATATTAATTTTATAGATATATAACTTAGGCAACACTTTATACATGTGTAAGTATAATCGACGTTGTTTCTTAAAAGAATATTTGCCCACCTCTAGTTTTACGTAAGCTTACAGCTGATTTAGGTTTATTTTGTTTTGAAATTGATACTTTTTATTAAACTTTTGTTTTAGTGATTTCAAATAAAATGCGTAAATTACTATTCGTAAAAGTTTGTTTTAAACTATCAGAAAGTGATATTTCAAATTTAAATACAATAAATTATGCATGTATTAAGTAAATTATGCAGTTAGTACATAACTTTAGTGTTTGAAAGCAATTTTTTGTTGTGTGATAAGTATATACATACCTTTGTGATTCTTTTAGAAATGATTCATTTACTCATTTTTTGACCTTCAACAAATGAACGTAAATCTTGATGTTACATTTTGCATCTAGACTATCAAGTACGTATATAATAATTACTATTTCAAAAAAATTAATTTCATATTTGAATAAAATAATTTTAAAATTGCTAATTTCTTATCTTATCAGAAAGTGGGAAGTTTAAATTTACTTTGTTTATTTCAACAAACGAGAAGTTTTGTTTAATAGAATTTTGTTTTCAGTTCAGTGAATTGTGTAATTATGGTGTTTGTAAGACCAACAATTGAAATACCACTTATTTTATTTTCCTTCACTTTTGAGTTATTAGGTGAGTTGTTGATTAAATTTTATTGATAAATTATTACATTTTACAATGAGAATTAACTAATCTGAAAGATCTCGTTTCATATGATAGTTTGGAAATTTGAGGTTATATTTTTGACGTTACTATGTGCCCTTATTGTTTGTTACAAGTGTCAATTTCTTCTTTTTTATTTTGACGATTCTCTTCAATTTCATCAGTATCAGTTTAGTGATTATTATAAAATCAAGCAGAATAAAATTCCGAAAATTAGATAAAATAATGAACTGATATACTTTTTGCACTTTTTTATACGTTTTCAGTACCATTTTGTAATTAAATTAAATTAAAACACGTATGCCCATGTTATACTTAATCAGTTCAAAAAGGAAAATTGTTGTAAGGATTTGATAGAAATAGAAGAATCAGATAATAGAAATTATTTTTAAACGCAATTCTGAACCATCTACTGAGATGTGGTGTATTAATTAAAAAAGTATTTGTTTGAGTTAAAAAAGCATTTGGCCACGTCAAAGGGGATTTGATCGCGTTGAAAAATTATTTGGTCGCGTGTATGTTTAATGTTGATTTCTTTGTTTAAAGTGAAACTAGCCTAGAAACGCGTGATTTCTAACATTGATTGACCATTCCTGCGGTAGTTGATTCTCATTGTGACGTACGTTTTAATTGGGGTTGAAATAAAAATTAACTGTTTGTTTTTCGAACTTCAAGGCCCCGTTAATACTAATTTGATGTTATATCGTACCTGTTACGTTATACTGGGATTCAATCAGTCAGAATGTGCTTTACTAGGAAATACTGAAGATAATAATGAAACTAAAGCTTTAGAAGAGAAAGTGCAGCCCATGTATAACGTCATAGAAACCACAAGATCTATGGTAGAAAATGTAATTGGATTGGCGTTGTGTTTGTTTCTCGGGCCTATTTCCGATAAATTCGGAAGAAAACCAATTATATTAATATCTCATACAGGTACTTTTAATTGTTGTTTTGGCCATCTTCATTTCTTTATCATTTCCATTGATTCAATTCATCGCATGGTGACATAAGGGAGATAGAAATAACACTCGACGGATTTTGAAAATAATGTAATACATCAAAAACACAATTTTCATTACAAAAAATAGATTTTATTCATCTCCTTCAAAAGCTAAACAATCATTCAAAGTCTTTTCTACAGACATATTAACATTTCGTTTCAATATGGCGGTTGTGGGCAAACAGGTATTTTCGTGTTAATTCGATTTTATATCATCATGAAGTACTTTTCGAGTTGCGGAGTGAATATTTGAAGATTAAATGTACAACTACGAGATTTAGATTAATGATATGCCTAGTTGCCATTTATTTTTTCACAATTACTTTTTAATAGCATCAAAACTTATTTCCTCGTATAGAAAACGTATTAATTTCAAGCGAATTTCACGCCTATTATATCAAATTATTATATTATTATTTTGCCGATGTCTTACACAAGTGTAGGTAACTCTTCTTTTTTTACCTGATGTATTGATTTCTTTCTGTGGCTGCATCCATATTTATATATTACGTCATAAAATAAGTTGGTAACACTAGCTAACTTATATGTTGATTGCCGATTTAAATAAAATGAGGTTAGGTAGTGAAAACACGTATTTATTTTTTATTTACACAAACAACTGATAAATAAAACCAAATCTAATAAATTCAAAGTTATTTAAAACAGTAAAACAGTGTAGCAACGTTAAACTGACATTTGACAGATATCCAGTCATACAAACATTTCTTTCGGATTTTACATTTCTTTACAAATGAGTGTCACTAAAATTTTCTATTTAGGTGTTTCATGACAGCGCAATGTAGCCATATATATCGTCAAAAAATGAATAGCAATTTAAAGTCAGTTTGAATATGAATTTTGATTATTGAAATATATTTTTAATACAAATAATTCGTCAATTTTGGAACATCCTTTATGATAATATATAAAACATGGCGTAATTAAAAGAAAGGAAATAGTTATGGGCAACGAGTATTAAATATTTTGTAAATGAAAATAAAAAAGGAGTTCATATTTTTACCAAATTCATCTATAATATTTAGAAATTTCTAACATTTCTACCGAAATCTAAGTGAAATTTTCCCATTTTAAATGAAACACCCTGTAATTATGTGTATAAAACTAGTATTAGGGTTTATTCCAATCGAATCACCCCAACTAAAACCCGTTAAAATTTTAACTTTAATGAGTAATATTAGACATTGCTAACAATTTTTTTTATCTTATCATTAACAGTATATATAAAAAATATGATCCTTGTAGCCGTTACTGTTTGTTTGTTATTTTTTTGCATGAAAATTAAAACATCGATGTTTAATCTCAAGGTTACTATCGTCATACTAAACAGAATAATCTAATTATCGAAGTTTTGTATAATTATTGTTATTTAGCATTGGATATTATTTCATTTCAAACTAATTTTCGTACTGCCTCAATCGATAAATAAAAAACTTAAATTTCCAACGACCGACCTTGCGATTTATTTATAGTTATCTCAATTGCCAGACGTACAGGAAATTGTAAACGTTAAAAATCGAATGGAATCATGGGTTTTTATTTATCCACAAATAATTCAAGACGAAAGTTAACTAAATTTTGCAGTAGCAAAACTTCAATTTCATACGAATTTTGAGTAATACAGGGTGGCGCAATAGAAGTTCATATAGCATCATCTGGGTGGTGGTTGGATAGTTGCACTCGTAGAGTTTTAGTAGCCATGAGAGACTTCAAATATCATAAATTCTACAGGTTCATTCACCTTTTAGGTATGGTTTTTGCTTTAATGATAATGACTGTACTAAGTTATTTTCCAAATGTAAGTCCTTGGTATTTTATGTTATCTTCAATACCATCTATGTTAACCGGGGGTTCTGCTGCGTTTTTCGTTAGTCTATTATCTTATATTTCCGATATAAGCACTAATGAAACTAGAGGAATGAGGTAGGTACCCCGATATTTTTTACATTTAAAGCTAACAACTCCATGCATCGATTTTAATGAAATTTTGACATCAATATCTACCCCACGCAGATCAGGTCCAGAAAACATCCTTGGTGTGGCCAAAAGCGTTGCCATCGCGTCTCTGAAAGGTCTAGAGACACCTGGAATGAGATAAACGAAGGTCCAGATAGATGGACTCCTTTCGTATTTCACTAAACAACTGCTCCAGCTAAATAGGCGCGAAATCAGACTAGTGACCGAACTTCTAATCGGACACTGCCATCTAAGACCTCATTTTCGGCTCCCTGGCTACCAACAACTATGAAAGCCACGTTACCGGAAGGAAATTTCGAAATCTTTTCAATATCAACTATTTAAGAAGCAATTTCGCAGTAAAACTGAGATTAATAAGGCCTAAAATCGAACAAATTACTTCACAAACCACACAAAAACTTAAGGCAAAAGCATTTGTTTACCCCACAGCGATTATTTTGACAGATTGTAGAGATTCCTCCGTATTATTAATTTGTCTATGGTATTATTCTAACGATTCCTATCAAAATTGGCCTTTCCCAATATATCCTATTCATCGCTTGCCTATGCTAAGCAAAACACTGTATAGATAAATTTCGAAATGTTTTTAATATCAACTATTTAAGAAGCAATTTTACAATAAAACTGTGAATAATAGGGCCTAAAATCGAACAAATAACTTCACAAACCCCACAAAAACTTACGAAAAAAGCATTTGTTTACCCCACAGCGATTATTTTGACATTTAGTTAGATTGTGAGATTCCTCCGGATTATTAATTTGTCTACGGTATTATTTAAATGATTCATATCAAAACTGGTCTTATCCTTAATACAATTACCAATCAAGTTAGGTTAGTAACCTGCATTATATTCTAAATAACAAAATAGTAAAAGACCATTTTCCGTAATGTATGAAGTTAGCAGTTTCATTTAATTTTACTTGTAGAATGGCATTATTTGAGGCGAGCTTTTCAATTGGTATGCTTATAGGAAACTTTTCAGGTTCCTATATATTTTACGCTACAAATTACCCCGCTGTTTACGCCATAGCAATGGTATTAATAATTTTAAATATAACGTATATTTATTTCTTTGTACCTGAATCGACGCATGATAATATAAATCGCGAGGTAAGTACGATTTATATAAAATCATTAAAAAGTAGGGTTATGTTATAGTAAAAGAAATTTCTACAGGGTGTTGTTGTAATTTTTTCTATTTTATTTTATAGTTTCGATTTAAAGAATTGTGTAACGTAGTCGATCTAAAAGAAATGTTCAAGGTACTTGTAAAAGCTAGAGAAAAGTACAATAGAAGCATAATTATGCTAATAACCGCAATTTTAACAGTGCACGTTTTCCTTTCGAACGGCGATTCGAAATTATATTTATTATTAAGAGACAAATTCGGATGGAATTATACACATTATACATACTACAGTGGTGTTAGTAATTTACTATTCACTTTAGGTACCATCAGTGGTACGTACATTTTACAAAATTTGTTAAATGTTACCGAATCCGTTGCCATATTACTCGGCATTATTTCCGCGATGAACGGTTATTTGATTAGAGGATTGGCAACTACGGATTTTCACATCTACTTCAGTAAGTAGATAAACATTTATTTTTAATAGTTTAATCAATCGATTAAATGTGTGAATGAAGTCGTTGCCAGATTATGAGATTGTGAGGTGGGATTGTGGTAAAACTAAACAACAAAGTGTACTAACTCTAATATATTTCCGAGCTTTCGGATATCTATGTATGTATATATATAAAAAAACATTAAATTAAATTGAAATATGTCAGTTGTTTTATGAAAAAAAAGTTTAGTAAAAAACAACAAAATTGTTTTGTTATTACAGGGATATATTAAAAAAATGTTTCTAAATAAATTTTGTAAATTCAAAGTAGCGACCGCATAAACTGAATTTCATATATTTCCAATTAAAAATTTCTCGAGTTCTCAGTTACACATAGTTTTCCAAGATTTTATATACAGTTTGGCAACGCCGCGAACTACTTTAACGGTCATTACCGATTTCTTAACTCATTATAACCTCACTTATTATACCAACGTTTATGTGCTTTTTTAATGGGATTTTGTTACATTATTATTATATTTCGATTTGTAGGTGTTGTTGTTAAATTATTAGGAGCAATAATAAGTCCGCAATGTCGTACGTTGGTAGCAAAACTAGTACCAGCCGATGAAATTGCGAAAATATTCTCTTTGATAATTTTTGTTCAGTTTATTGTATCAATAGCTGCGTCCCCGTTTTACACAATGATATATAACATAACTGTAAATACAAATCCAGCTGAATATAATTTCGTTTCTGCTGGATTATTCAGCATTGATATAATTTTGATATTGTAAGTATTATTACAGTATTTGGTATCATTCATTCATCATTTCATTATCTTAACATGATTCACTACATTTGTAGCAATTTCATCATTTTTTTTTATATCTTGTTTATATCTCTTACGTATTGATATTATTTCGATTAAAATTATATGAATTACGAAGTTACAGCTGATTTAATGCAATTTTAAAATTTATTCATTTTCGGATGGCGAAAAAGAAATTTTAATATTCACTACATGACAGATGATGTATAAAACGATAATTCGTAAAAATTAATGTTGTAAAACTACTTTGGTACTATTTCGTGAAAAAGAATGTCTTACCTTTAATCCTGAATGATGTTTTATACATTTCTTACTATAAGGAACACTTGTGATAATTTTTTTTTCAATAAAAATACATTTTTGAATATTATACGACTGCTTGGAATATTTTTTTGGATGTTAAAAATGATAATAAAACGATATCACTTGTTCGTTATATCCTGCATTCAAACTACATTGTTGGTTATATTAATTTTTCTTCTTATTTTCTTAGAAGATATCATTTGTTTGTTTGAACAACTTGTGCTCAAACTACATTGTTTTGATATGTCAATCTTTCTTCTTTTTTATAAGATCATAGTATAATACAAAACATAGAGGTTGAAAAATTTTTTGAAAATTTAAATTAACGTTTTTTTAGAGTTGTTATGGTATTGGAATTCAAATCCACTGTGAATTATGAAAAATTGAAAAATGAAGAATCAGTTATTGAATCCGATCAAGTGATAGAAACTTGATTTATGTTTTGATTCTCAGTAACTGCGAAATTACATAGATAAAACGATAAAATATATTTAGAAATACTCTTTATTTGATTGAATTTGTGAACTTTTACTACTTAGAGGTGCTACTTTAATAATTTTAGTGATTTTATCGTGAAATGTGATAATTTTTTATAAAATAATGTTACGACCTGAAATTGTGATAAATATAAATATTTTATATAGAAAAATAAAGTATACAGAATTATAAATATTTTATTTAAATATTAAAACATATTCCACATCGATACATCATTCCCATATAGAAAATAACTTATTTTGTATTCGGATAAACTAAAACATGTGACAACACTGCAATCGTTCAAACAACAAACGCGAACTAAACTGAATATTAAAAATCAAAGTGCAGATTTTGAGTATTGTTATTTAAATATTTCAGATTGTGACTTTCGATTTGTTTATCTTATCAAATTAGATCTAAATAGGAAAATAAAAGTTTAAATTTTATTACATGCGTGTGACTAATGTCTCAACAGGTTCGAGACCTCAGAGAAATTTTTACGAAAACAGATGTCTTAGGTACACCGTTGTCACGTTGTAATTCCAGTTTTTTTTTATATAAAATTTTATTGTTGATTACTTTCACATTCAATTTAAACAATAGGAAATGAAAATAATAGTTTTAAATAAAATAATTATCGATTATTCATAATAGAATTATATTTAATTACTATTATTTATAAAGTGCAAATGAAAACGATGAAAAATAGAATTTCCTAATTTATAAATAAAAAATCTTGCCACACTGAATACCAATGCCACATGGCTCCCAATATAATAATAATTGGGATTTGATGATTATAAATTGGTGGCAATAATTTGGAAATTGTAAATTAAACAAAAATATGTGTCAACCATTATTGTTATTTATCTATATACGAAATTTCTCATTTCAAAATTATCTTATCAAAAGCTTTATCAATATCTATATTTCTGATATTATCAGTTTCGTTGTTTCCAAAAACACCTCGTAATGTACACTCTAGAAAATATTTCAAGTGAAGTGCTTCAGATACGAGTTATAACATAACATTTCAAAGATGTTGAATTTACGCCAGAACTAGTAAAAATATTAACGAAATTATTGCGCATGCCCTCTCAACAATTATTGAAAATTTGGGATTTTGTTAGTAGTGGATTCAAAGAAGACGAAGATTTAATCGAAAAGTTACCGTGTTTTGAACATTATAATAAACTTGGTGAAAAAAACATTTCAAATATTAATTAAAGATTCAAGATATATTATTGGTTTTAAGCTTTTATTGTACAGACCATTACTTTGAAAAAAAGAAGTAGAGAAAGTATTGTCACCATACAAAATTATTGTAAAGTGAATTTAAATAACAACAGTTAATAAAGCAATGCAGGGATCTGTATGTATTAATCAAACTTTGTTATACAGTATGTTTTAAAATTATGTGGTGTATTATTAGTAGAATCAAATATCAAGTGTTTTGTAAATTACTTCTGTTAAAATTTAAAAATACATATCAGAAATTGAATAATTTCACAACTTAATTACGCAGGTACTTATATTTTTTTACAAATTATATACATCTGGATTGAAAAAATTAAATTGCGTCACTGTGTTGAATTTTCACTATCTGCTTCATTTTCAATAATAGTGTGTGTTTCGTTTTGCTGGGTACTGGAATTAGATATATTTTCCAATAATATTGCAATCCTGAAATATAAATTACATTTTTTTTTAAATTTGAGCATCCTCTATAAATAAATCCAATTATTGAAATAATCAGTATTTATTACTAAAATAAGTGTAAATGTTTTTTATTTGAATATTCAATTGACTGACTTCTAATGAAATCGTCACTTATTATACACAGTGTTGTTAAAAAAATTTTTAAAAAAATAGATGAACTAGGTAAGTTCGCACTTACAGTACTAAAACAATTGCTGCTCCTATAAGTACTATAGTGAGAATATTAAACAGGGCGGCATCAATATTAATTGTAGCATTATAAATTGCTGTATATAAAGGTGATGCTCCTAATGATATAAGTGCTCCACCTGCGACTGTTATGGAAAATATTTTGCCTGCTTCGTCCACTGAAACTAATCGGGATACTTGAGATCGCAGCATGGGGGCCACCATTCCACCCAAACATTTTGTAACGCCGCCTAAATAACAAATGTTATGTAGTTTCACACGTTATAACCTCCAATTAAAATATTTTATTTTGAATTATATTATTTTCTGCCAAATTTTTTTCTAGAAGTAGGAGAATAGACAAATAATCAAACTGGATTAATAATGTAAAAGTGCCTGGGCAATTATTTGAATTTCTATTCTATTTCGAAAAATAGTTCATTAAAAAACAATATAAAAGAATTGGGGAGAAATTTGAATTATAAACTTATAGAGAGTGCAGAGTTGTCAAATGTAATACGGTTACTAAGATTTTGGGAAAATTCTGAATAATATAAGTCGAAAAACCCATAAAAAAGAATTAGGGGAAAACCGAAAAATTCTTAATTTAGAAATGTAACGATTTTTATTTATACACTAAACGATATGAAAAATTGAGGAAAATGGGAAAATTTTCTATATATAATCTTATAGAGGTTACAATGTTGCCAAACGTAGTTATTTTCCCGACTTTTTGGAAAATGTGAATAATGGAAGTGCGAGAAAAAAAATTGAGGAATCTGGATGAATTGAGTAATTACCAACATAGAGGCATATATAGATTGCAGTGTTGCCAATAGTATTAATTTCTCCAAGATTTTTATGCAATATATAAAAATTCTTCATATAAAACTATATAGAGATTGCAGTGTTGCCAAACCTAGTTATTTTCCCGAATACTTGAATAAACGAACTTTAAAAACAATATGACACAATCATAACAGTAGAATTCCCAATATAGAGTTTGCAGTGTTGCCAAACGAATAAAATTTTCCCAATATTTTAGGAAAGATCTCAATAAAACTTGGGAAACAGTATAAAAGAATAAGTGAACATTTGGGAAAATTTTTTGAACGCTCAAAGGCATTGCAGTATTGCCAAACGTAATATTTTCAATATTCTAGAAACTATGTGAATAATCGCAATAATTGAACAATATAAAATAATGTGGGTCATATAGAGATTGCAGTGTTGCCTAATGCCCCTAATTATCACAAGCTGTCAGGAATATCAAGGAAAAACCAAATAGAACCGTTAGTAGATAACCAAACATGGTTTTTCAACAAAAATGTAAAATAATGAGATTATCAATAAACGTACTGCGATGTTGCCAAACGTAATTACCTCTAACTTACCTATATAAATAAAAATATCACTTGTGGCGAATAATTGCAGGATTACGCAACTCAGAAGGGACGATAATCCTACCAGAGCCAAAACGAATTCTCTGATCTTCAATTTTTTTTGCAAAATGAACGTCCCACACATCGTTCCTATTACCCAACAAGCGTGATAAGCGCTACTGAATAAAGTGTATTTTCTTAAATTCCAATTAAGCTTCCCTCTCAGGAATATAAACTGAATAGAATAATCTCCTCCTGTAGCGAAAGTTATTATTATTATTGAAGCGATACTCAATATAATTAACGCCCTTTTATAGTTTTCTCGTTTCTTAAACGCCGTTCGAATTACATCCGCGATGTAAACTAATCGCACCCTTCGACTTTCTACCTGAAATAAATAAAATTTTAACTCGATACAGTTCATTGCGTAATACGGTGGTTAGGTGCCGAGTAAATAGCGATTTTCCAAATTTTCTGGTAAATCGATTCAATTAAGTCTATAAAGAAGAACAGTCCGTCAATTATTATAAAAAGAAGAATGTTCGATGATAAAAAAGAAGAAAAGTTTATAAAAAGTGGAATATTCGGGAAAAAGAAACAATTTATGGTAAAAGAAGAACAGTTTTAGAAACGAGAATAATTCAAAAAAAAAGAAGAATCTTTAGCAAAATACTCGGAAGTAGAAGAAGAATAGTTAATTCTGATAATCTTTGAGAAATAAGAATATTCGAGAAACGAAGAAGAAAAGTTGTTTGAAGAAATAGTATTTTAGAAAAGAAAAAAAAACATTTTGAAAGACATTCGAGAAAAAAAGAAGAAACTTTATGAAGAAAGGAAGGAGTTAAAAAGAAGAATCGAAGAATATTCGAGAAAAAAAGAACAGTCCATCAAGCATTATGAAGAGAAGAATGTTCGATGATAAAAAAGAAGAAGAATATATAAGAAAAGAAGAACAGTTTAGAAAACGAGAATATTTCAAAAAAAGAAGAAAAATTTATAGAAAGAAGAATCTTTAACAAAATACTCGGAAATAGAAGAAGAGAAGTTCCTTTTAATAATCTTTGAGAAAAAAGAAGAATATTCGAGAAACGAAGAAGAAAAGTTGTTTGGAGGAATAGTGCTTTAGAAAATAGTAGAAATACTTGTTTGTAATTTTGCAGAAAAAAAGGAGAATATGTAAAAAAGTAGATCGTTAAAGAAGAAAAAAAAACATATTTTCTGTAAAAAGACGATTATTTGAGAAAGGAAGAGAAAAAGCTTTTTGAAAGACATTTGAGAGAAAAGAAGAAACTTTCTGACGAAAAGAAGAAAATTCGAGCACATTGAGTTCTATGGGAAGAAGTATGTTGGGAAAATTGAAAAAAGAAGAAGAAAAGGAATGTTTCTTTCTTCATAGAATGTTAGATGATAAAAAAGAAGAAAAGTTTCTTAAAATAATGTTTGAGAAGAAATCAAGAAACGTTCTTAAGAAAAGAAGGAGTTGAAAGGAAGAATCGAAGAAGATTCGAGAAAAGAAGAACAGTTCATAAAGTATTATAAAAAGAATGTTAGGTGATAGAAAAGAAGAATTATATAAAAAGTAAAATATTTGGGAAAAAGAAGAAATTTTCTTAAACGAGAACAATATCCTAGAAAATAGAAAAGTTTCTTGGAAAAATCTTTGAGGAAAAAGAATCAGCTTTCTAATGAAAAGAAGAATATCTGATGTATAAAGAACAGTAAATAAATTTTATAATTAGTATTAACAAGTAGAGTAATCTAGATTAGATGTAGCAAAAATTTTTGGAAAGAAGAATATTTGAAAAAAAGAACCTTTTTGAAAAAAGAAAAATATTCGAGTGAAAAAAATTGTTTGTCTAGTTTTTTGAAAGAAGAATATTCGACAAAATAAACAAACATTTCTAAAATGAAAAACATTGAGAAAATAAGAATATTTGAGAAAAGGAAAAATTTTTGAAAAAATCTTTCAGGAAAAAAGAAGAAACTCTCTAAAGAAGAAGAAAATAAGAACAGTTTTTATGAAAAGAGAGTTATTACGAAGAAAATAAAATTTTTATAAAAAGACAAACATCTAAGAGTCAAAAATCGAAAATTACCTAATAGATTTAACATTTGATATACTAAATATCAACATAATATTTCACATGGTTCCTAATTTCTCTTTAATTATTCAAGTCTGTCAAAAGTACAAAAACAGCCCCTACTTTCAGGTATTTATCATCGCCTATTCAATGTACGTATCCAATATTATAATTGGTCATCATTTTCTCCATAAAATTACAGTTTTCTTTTTCACCACTCGTGTTCATGCAATCCTTGAACGTGATTATATTGTTACTGGCCTGACCTAGAGATGGCGGTAGTTGCTTGAAAAACGTTTCAAGTTTGAAGACGCCACGTTTTATTAGTTTGACAGCCATCAATATTGAAAGTTTTCAGTGAATTTGTAAGCATAGAAAATACTTTTATTTGACTTTAGCCCAACCAATAGTGAACTTGCACTAGATGAGACTGCTTCTTCGTTACCAACAGTAAAATATTGGGTAGGTAAGTTTAGACGAGACCGAAGACCAAAGTAGTAGTCGACCAAAAATAGGTAACGACTCTAGAGGATCCACAAAACGGTACTTGATGAGCTAGCAGACATATTTAGCATCTAGCATCTATATTATACTTTGAAATATATTTATTGTTATTAAAATGGAAGTTGGCAATACTTACTTCTGTTGTAGAATCTTGAGAATTCAATTTCTTACTTTCTAATGATTCAGGTATAAAGAAAAAAACGTATAAACAACTAATTATCATACAACAGCTTCCTATACCAAAAATAGTTTGATAATTTGACGCATAGAATATATAAGAACTCGAAACACTTCCTATAAGCACCCCACAAGCAAGGGCTACTTCGTAGAACACCATTCTGAAAACGAAAAATGTTCACTATAAAATAGCGGATACAGGCCATTGACCACTTGATTATATTTTAAAGAATTGATCCTGGGTGTATAAACATTAGAATTAATCGTACTTATATGATTATATTTTAATTTTTTACCTCATGGCTCTCGTTTCGTCGGTAGATATATCCGAAAGATATGACAAAGTTACAGCGAAATAAGTTGTAGAACTTCCAGTCAACATAGACGGTACTGAAGTAAATAAAACGTACCAAGGTGATAGATATTCAAAAAAACTGAATACGATCATCAATATAGAACCACACGTCATACCTGTACGTGAAAAAATCATCAAAAAACAGTAAATATTAGTTAAATCGTCTCACCAATTAAAGTCATCAGTAATATGGGTTTTCTTCCGTGTTTATCCGACCACGGACCAGCAAACATACAAACGAAAATCGGAAATAATGATTCTACTAATGATTTTATCATTATTATTATATCGGCTGTAGGTTCGACCAATTTTTCTAAATGTTCGGTATCCTGGTTAACGTGGTTACCGAGTTCTGCACATCGCGTTCTATTAAATTCCAATAAGATGTAACATGTTCTATATACAATGAGATTCGTCAAAACTGAACCTGAAATTTATATACTACGACAATTCTATTCAACAACGAATTCTTTAATGTTTTGCATATTTGTATTAATTTTTTATTTTTACCATCTTAGTCTTAATAGGTCAAGAGCCGGTTTTTTTGTAAAAAACGTATTTTTTTGTGTCCCCTAACTGTAAATCCAAGTGGGGGTCATGGGAGGGCGCCTGCGTAAGCCGCCATCTTGTATAAAACACGTTTTATTAAATATCTCGCCAACCGCGCATCGTACGAAAAAAATTGTAGAGATCATTATTGTAGAAAATAATATTTGCCACCTTTTTTATTTGAAACTTTTTTTTGTATAACGCATAGGTTTTTAATTATAGGGCTCTAAACTTTTTTCAATATGGTTTTTGCTAAGTATTTAGTTAATAGTCAATGACAAATTGAAAATGGTGGTAACTGAATTGTAGAGCATAAAATTTTCTATAAATTTCATTGGAAACTTTTTCCCGTAGCATTTATAGTTTAGGAGCTATTACGCTGTAAATGAGATTTTAACGACGAACGTGACGAAATTGACTTTAGACGAAAAGTTTGGAACTCTATAATTAAAGACCTATGCGTTATACAAAAAAAAGTTCCTTTCTATAATTTTTGTCGTACGATGGGCGGTTCGCGAGATATTTAAAAAAACGTGTTTTTCAAGATGGCGGCTGAAGTGAAGCCCCCCCATGACGCCCACTTGGATTTATATTCAGGGGACACCCTTTTTGGACTATAATACGCGCCCAAATTAATTCTATTCAGTTCAAATCCTAACTGAAATACGACAAACATAATACCATGTTCTTTAATAACATTAGTAATCATTTCTACGTGATTCATCTTAATAAAAAACTAGTTCTAACAAGACTCTATCACCAAATCTTTTTCAGTCGAGTCGTAGACCGTTTCTTACAGTAAATTAATGTTTTCTGGACCAGCCACAATTTTGAATTGTTAAAAATAGAATATACCGTAAGTAACTTCCATTTTGTTTTTGATTTTGCCTTTTTGACTGAATGGTCGTTCGAGATCTACGTGAATGATTCCAGAAATATCTGGCTTGACATAGAGATGGCGGTAGTTGTTTGAAAAATACTATACAGCATATGTTTCGAGTTTGAAGACGCCACGTTGTTTAATATTTGTTTGGCAGCCATCTTAATTGAACGTTTTCAATGAATTTGTAAACATGGACTAACCAATATAAAAGCTGAACTAGATTCTACCCTAGGTGAGATTTCTTTTACGTTATCAACAGTAAAATATTGGTAGGGAAGTTTAGACGAGACTGTACGTCTTGGGAAGACCAGCAGCGCAGTGGTCGACCAAATGAGGTGACGATTCCAGAAATGTTGAAGATGATGGATGATCGTCGACTAAAAATGCGCGATCTAGCAGACATGTCAGAAAGTGCTGAACTGTAAGTTTGGTAATGAGAAAGCTTTCACGAGATGAGCGCCGCGTTTGCTCACAATGGAACAAAAACAACGTCGTGAGAAGTCGTTCCAATTAAGGCAAAAACTGTTCCATCTGCAGGCAATGTTATGGCGTCGGTTTTTTTGGGATAATTTTCATTGACTATCTTGAAAAATAAAAAACTATCAACGGTGAGTATCATCCGAACTTATTACAACGTTTGAGCGAAGAAATCGAGTAAAAACGACCGCATTTGGCTAAGAAGAAAATGTTGTTTCATCAAAACAATCCACCAGCTCACACATCCGTTTTTGCAATGGCCAAAATAAATTAAAGTTTGAAGACCTATCTCATGCACCATATTCGCCAGATTTAGCCCCCACAGATTATTTGCTGTTGGCGCATTTAAAAAAATGGCTGTTTTGAGCATTTTGACGATTGCTTAAAGCTTGTTGAGACTTGTCACTGATGCGTACATAAAAATTTTAGCGAACGCACTCTATACACTATATGAAAAAACGAAAAACTTATCGACCATTGTATTGGTAAATAATGTATATTCCTCGGAATTTTTCGCACTTGTTGAGAGTTCTCACCCCTTCGAACCACCGCGGTGTTCGGTTCACGGTTACGCTGCGAGTAAGGACGCATCTTGACGCAATAGTATCAAATATCGTTATGGTGCGTTCCCACGGGGCGTGATTCAATTTTTCGCAAATTTAACCACAAATCCTTGAACAAGGTACACATTTAAGAGAAGCAAACCGATTTGTGTCGAATAGTCTAGTCAATAATCATCGTAAATATGTAGTAGGAGGCGGTTCGATTAACCTCGATAAACTTCGCTATTAGTGTAATTAATGCTTAAGACAATGAGAAATTAGTTAATTCTAAACATTTTTAGTTAAGTTAGATTAAAAATCAATTAAATTAACTGTAGATTTTGATAAATTTAAATTGGAAGCGAATACTTACTCGTAAGTAAAAAATTAACAAAACAAAAAAATAACGGTATCTCTACTGTTATTTTCTTGAACAACGCCATCTTCTCCTTCAGTTTTAAGTTGTAATACCTGCAAAATTCACCTGATATATCTCACGTGTCTCTCGCGTCTAATTAAACGTTAAATTACCAATTAATTAACGATAAGCAATTTGTTTTTAATAAATTATTATTGAGATGTATTTTTTCTTCTTTCAAGACGGACACTTGATAAGGATTATCATTGGTTATCAACTTAATAATCGATAATAAGAATTTGGTTTTCTATTTGAAAAAAAAATCAATTGTTTACCACGTGGAGCAACGAGATTATAAAATTCCAATAATTGTCTTGTCAAAAATACGATTTTAAGTATTTACATTAAATTATAAAGTCTAAGATGTTTATTTTCAACAGTTTAGTTTAGTTCCAACGTGTGCAAACTATTGTGAATTAGGTTAAGTTAGATTAGGTAAGGTTAGGTTAGGTTATGTATCATATAAAGTATAAAAATTTACAGTTTACACGATCAATACGTCTCTAAATCGAATAGCCGCGTACTTAACAATAATACGACGAAGGAAGAACTAAAATCCCTGCTCCCTGAAGGTCCAGACTAACAGATCGGCTGTGCAAACAAAACAGCTGAACTGCATAGATTATGTATGGTAAACGAAAGCCGATCACAGAACTACTCTAAACCACCAGAACGCAAGTTGGAAGGAGCTTGTCAACCCTGATAAGCAAACTGGGGAATCGATCCTCATCAGATCTCAAAGATGCCCGAACGACAGGTCGAAACGATGTCGTCCTTTTCCCGATATGTACTAACCTGATTAGCTATTCTGAGACTCCTATCTTCACTCTGGAGAAACTCATTGAGATCTACGGCTAATGGTCAAAGTAGAGCCGGAGATTTTCCTCGATTTAAACAACAAGTTCTTTACAACAGCCATTAATAAGGATCGATCAACAATCGAAGCAATCCAAAAGGTATTCGATACCTTCTTGGAACCGGACAGGAACCTGGGGAATCGGTTATAAGAGAACGACTGGTTCGGACGAACGTGAATAGCTATAATGAGACTCCAACTGCTCCTATCTTCACTCTGGAGGAACTCATGGAGGCATTAAACGCGACGGAGGCACTAGAACCAGACGAGGTCTATCTACGACTAATCCTCAAACTGAGATCGGAGATTTTCCTCGATTTAAACAACAGGTTCTTGATAACAGGCATTAATAAGGATCGATCAACAATCGAAGCAATCCAAAAGGTATTCGATACCTTCTTGGAACTGGAAAGGAACCTGGGGAATCAGTTATAAGAGAACGACGGTCGGGACGAACGTGACTAGTTATAATGAGACTCCAACTGATCCCATCTTCACTATGGAGGAACTCATGGAGGCATTAAATGCGATGAAGGCACTAGAACCAGACGGGGTCTATCTACGATTAATCCTCAAACAGAGATCGGAGATTTTCCTCGATTTAAACAACAGGTTCTTGATAACAGCTACCTTCAGCGACTAGTGGAAGGCTATTTCTCATTCCTAAAGGTAAAGGCGACATGAACCTCCGAGATTACTGAATACGAAATGTAAACTATTTGAACCTTTATTAAGACTAACATATGGGAAACAAGAGGCGGCCTTTAATAAGGGTGGATCAACAATCCAAGCAATCCAAAAGGTGTTCTATACCTCCATAGCACTGGACATTACCACTCGGTGCGACTAATCGTGATGTTAACAACACTAGACATAACGCCTCAGACATCTTCGAGACGTTTGAAGACAGATTCAGGATTCCAGATTATTTGATCAACTTGATGGAGAATTATTTGACAAACGAGACGACTGAAGGGTAGGTTACTATATAAATTACCGCAAGAATGCTCAAGAATCAATATTGGGAACGAATCTATGTTCTATCACGTGATAGTTGTGATAAACCGAAGATTTTCCATCACCATCATCCATCCACAGGGATAAAGAAACCATCGGCATAGGGTAGATTTTCAAATAGAGTATAATTTAGTATAAAATAAACAATATTAGTATATTGAATACTTTTATTTAAATATTTTTACATTATCAAACGTTCGAAATAACGCAAAATTTTCATCCAATACATTTCTAATATAAAACAAACCGTAGCAACAGTCAATCCAATCAATAACACTCCGAAAGTGGAATAAAAGTGAGTTATATTCAATACCTTAACTAAGGGTAGTGCTTTTTTAAAATTATATAGACTATACCGTCGTATAAGTCCGAATTGTTTCACGTACAATAAAAAAAAATCAAATTTCGGTAAAAGAAAAGTATGATGTTGAAATATTAAAACGTTGTGACCTGGTACGGCGACTTCGTTTAAGATCGTGTAGAAAGTTGTACCGATCGTTTTTTCGAGCACCCGCATGCAATCGATAGCTAATTTTTCGGACAGTAGATATCCGTATGATTTATTGCGCCTCATAATTATTTCGGCCATCGTTTCGTAATCTTTCACCGCTAGATATTTTTCTTGCATGTCGTAAACCGATAAAAAACTACTCGTACTATAAAAATCCAACATAATAATTTTCAAATCGCTATTTTTCAAATCTTTGATTGTTTTAAAAGACGAAGCGTATTTGGGTTCTAGTAAACTATGTAAAATTGACGTTTGCATGTAAACTAATATTATTATAGCACTTACGGTCCATAGCAACAATAAAAATCGTAATTTTTTCGTTGTTTTATATTTCATCGGTTGATTTAATAATATACCCCAAAGTAATAATATTCCGTTTTTCGTATAAGATATTTTTAATATTATCAATAGACTGATAATAGTACCTAGAAGGACTAATAATAATGATGGTTCGAATATTTTTAACATACTTATGTAAAGTGGAAGGATTTCTGGTTTTGGTACCATGATAACTCTATTAGCAAATTCCACTGGATACGAAAAGTCCACTTTATCGTAATATAACAACTGAAAAAAAAATCCATTTTGAAATCTCTATTTAAATATACGAAGTTTTTATTTTTTTCAACCTCCCACCGCTTCGACATTCAAGCGTCAGTCGGCGTTGTGCTACAACCACGTAAACATGTCCGCCATTATTGAGACTCACGACAAGTGTGAATTACAAAGTGTGTTTGGGGAAAAACGTCATGAGGGATGGTGTCGAAAGTTTAAAGATGGTAATAATAATAAAAGGGGACAAGGACGCAAATTAATGGTACCGCAGATTTACTATTATTGCTTTATCTACAGAAGTTTCAAGGTTTGTTTTGTACTCAACTTGTCTTTTATTTATAACCTAGGAGGTTGAAAAAAAAACTTTGTTTATAAAGGGATAAGCGACAGAAAACGAGTTTTTTCAAGTAAATTTCTAGTTTACAAAAATACAGTGCTAGGAGGAAACTTATGAGAAAAATTTTCTCATACGATTCCTCATTTCTGAGTTATAGGCCTTTAAAGTTACGAAATCACAACTTGACATCTAAGTAGTTTTGTTTTTTTTGCTTCATTTATTTAATAACTTATGTTGCTAATTGCTTAAAACAGCGCACGTGTCAGAACTAGAAATTTCCTTCTAAAAAATGAGCAACGTTCTGGTCGGTTTACTGAAGTTGATGATGACCAAATCAAAGACATAATTGACGAGGATTGTCATATGACTGTTCGAGAGGTTGCAAAGAGGCATACAATAATTGAAAAACACTTAAAACGTCTTGGGATAGTTAAGAAGTTTGCTATTTGGATACCTCACAAATTGAAAGAATCATCACTGATTGAACATGTACAGTAGCAGCTCAAAAACGATCAAGGAGCAAACACGATGAACCAGCACAAGATAAGAACTTGTATTAGAACTAACTAACAAGAGCTGAGTTTTCGATAATGAAAAATAATTTGAACTTGAAGATCTTTCGCTACAATTAAAAAATAGGTTTTCGGAAAATTTAGAAGATAAGAACTCGGAGAGAGCTCACAAGATGTCTGGGTTATGAATATGATGTCTAACTAGGTCATTTTCCAAAATCTATACATCAGAGTACAGCATTATTGTATTTAATTTTTCAAAATAAATCAATATAATATTGTTGCAGTCCCAAAATAATGTCGCATCACTTTTTTGGTGTTTTTCCTGTCAACAATCTTTCTAATTGATGGGATGACACTTTCTTGGTCATCATAGTGAAGCTCTAAACAAATTTATTTTTGAAGAAATGCCAAATGAATAGAGAAACAGGCATATTTGACGTTATTAATCTGAGAAAAGTCTATTTTGATCAAGCTAACATTGGAAAAGCCTTTTTGGGACAGAATTAGACCCAAAAAATTTTATTTTTGTCAAAACAAAACAAAACAAAAAATTACTTTTAGTAAAACTATAATCCGACCAAATTTATTTCAGAAAATTCATTTTTTCAGTCTGGAAAATGATTTCGTCTAGAAAATTTAATTTTTTACCCAAAATAATCAAGAATAGCCTTTTTTATCAAAATTAACATGAAAATTTTCGTCAAAATTAAATTCAGAAGAGCCAATTTTGAGAAAAACTATATTTCGATCAAATTTTTTTCAGGATATCAATTTTTTTCCAGTCACAGAAATTTCGTCTCGAAAAAATTCAATTTTTTAACCAAATTTATCAAGAAAATGCCAATTTTGACCATAAGGGCTCATTTTAATCAAGTTAACTTCGAAACCCCCTTTTTTTCAAAAATATTTAACCCGAAAAATCAATTTGTGTCAAAATCTAATTCAGAAAAGCCAACATCTGACCAATTACTTTCAGAAAAACTAGTCAGACCCTATTTTTTTTCAGAAAATTAATTTTTAGAATTTCTAAAATAATTTCGTCTTGAAAATTTCATTTTTTACACAAAATGATCAAGAAAACGCCCAGATTTTGAAGGACTCTTTTACACTCCAGCATTAGAGCTTCCCTTTTCAGCCGTTATAGCTTGTATGGCAGCTTTGCTGTGTGTGCAGATCGAAACTACTGCGTTCCTAAGGCGTGGATTGTGTTTTCGAAAAAGTTTCGCATATTTTGGAGTGTCCCCCGCAGAAACCTGCGCCAGCCAAAAGACATTCCTCCTAGAACCGTCTGTGTACCTGGTGGTTTCATTATTCAATATAGGGGGCTTGGAATCACCATTCCACAACTCACGATCAGTGATGTGTGTTTCCAAATCCTTATTATCAACGATCGAAGGCGTAATTTGATCGCTGTGAATGTTCAGCCTGTAGATCCAGAGTTGGAAGGTCTAGTAAGACCTCAAAGGGCCTAGTTGGGGCCGTACGCATGGATCCTGTTATACTGGGGCACGCAAGACGTTGGACTCTTTCCAATCGGGCTTTTGTTTCCGCTTTTTTCGTGCAGGGCTACCAAACGAAGGCCCCATAAGTGTTTGACTTCCATGACTGTATAAAATCGTTTGGTAGTCAAAGATTGTCCAATAATGAAGAGGAGCTTGACGATATTATATAAAGGGTATTGAACTTATTGAACATTGTTGTGGGAAAAGTGTATGCAGCTAAAAGGAGATTACGTTTTTTCCAAAATTTATGTGTTTTCTTTGTTGTGCCAGGTGATATGTATGTAGCAACTGTAGCGACTGTAACTTATTGTAAATCTTACCTGAAAAATCCTTAAGACGAGTACATCTCCTTTATTTTTTTGTATTAATTGAGCAGATTCGTTATAATCGTTTGTAATTATACGTTCCATAGAGGCATTTATATGAGAAATAAACATTTTGAATACGATCCACTCTAAACCTGTCCACTGGTTGTTGTAATAAGCCGTGTAAGGTATCGCCGCTTGTGAGACAGCCTGTATACTATGTTTATGTAAATTTTTAATTTTATCTAAAAACATGTTTTCACAAAATTTCTCGGTGATTTTTGTTATTTTATTTGAAAAACCGTTGAATGTATACAAATCGTTATTGAGAATTGACAAAACGACAAAATTAATAATTTTTCTATTCCAAATAGATGACAGTAATTTTCTATTTATTTTAATTTGATGATTCAAAAAGAAATAAAATTTCGTTCTACTATCCCATATAGAAGATTCTGATATAATTATCAAAACTTGTTTCAAATCTTGTATAGAATTCGCGAAGACGAAAATATTTTTCATATCGGTTAAAAATTTGTTGTCGCCAAAATATTTTACATCAGAAAATATGACAGATTTCGAATTAGGATTCAATTTTATCAATAAATTTATTATTTCTCTAAATTGCACTGTTTCGTTGGTGTTTATGTAGAGGCACTTTTCTTGTAAAATAAAATCACATTCCAGGAAACTTTCTTTCACTTTACCCAATATTCGAGACGTCTGATGTATATCATTTAGAAAACTTGTAGTTTTCGATAAATTTAATATAAATAATAACAAATATACAATAGAAATACGCATTTCGATACGTACCAACCACATTATTGAATCGAATCTCAAAAAACGTAATAAAACGGCAATAAACAGCAATTATCTGTATAATATATAATAATCCTAATTGTATTTTGTTGTAATCCTTTCGTATATGAATAAATATTTAATAAGAGACCAAATTAGTAAAAAGGCACATAATGGTTATTAGTAATCGATAAAAATTCGTTATCATAGATTTAGGAAACGATATTATCTAATAAAAAACACTTTGGATATCCTTAAGAAAATAAAAATGATCCAACTTGATTATTTTTTACTCGTTCTTTAATACAAGTTTCGAGATATGGCAACACTGATATGAATATGTTAAATCTGACATTGTCATCATGACATTTGACGTTCGTCGTAGCAGTTTCATACTCTCCATAATTTTAGAGCATTTTTTGATGCGTTGAATCCATTTTTAGAAGGTGCCGAGACCAAATCTAGTCGAGGAATTTGTTATAAACAATTCAATTGTTTATGAAGCTATAACTTTTGAACAAAGAAAGATATGTCAAAAAGTTTCAAATAAAAAAGATTGATTTTAAAAAGATCTACAAAAAAGGTCTCTGCGGTTTTTCACAAAAAATGAATATTTAAAAAGTTATTGTCAATATAATGCTAAATTGACGTTTTGTCACACTTAATCGGTCATTACTTGGTTCCTACATGACTTAGAAAGATTTAAAGCAGTTTGGTGCCGAGACCAAATCTAGTCGAGGAATTTGTTATAAACAATTCAATTGTTTATGAAGCTATAACTTTTGAACAAAGAAAGATATGTCAAAAAGTTTCAAATAAAAAAGATTGATTTTAAAAAGATCTACAAAAAAGGTCTCTGCGGTTTTTCACAAAAAATGAATATTTAAAAAGTTATTGTCAATATAATGCTAAATTGACGTTTTGTCACACTTAATCGGTCATTACTTGGTTCCTACATGACTTAGAAAGATTTAAAGCAGTTTGGTGCCGAGACCAAATATAGTCGAGGAATTTGTTATAAACAATTCAATTGTTTATGAAGCTATAACTTTTGAACAAAGAAAGATATGTCAAAAAGTTTCAAATAAAAAAGATTAATTTTAAAAAGATCTACAAAAAAGGTCTCTGCGGTTTTTCACAAAAAATGAATATTTAAAAAGTTATTGTCAATATAATGCTAAATTGACGTTTTGTCACACTTAATCGGTCATTACTTGGTTCCTACATGACTTAGAAAGATTTAAAGCAGTTTGGTGCCGAGACCAAATCTAGTCGAGGAATTTGTTATAAACAATTCAATTGTTTATGAAGCTATAACTTTTGAACAAAGAAAGATATGTCAAAAAGTTTCAAATAAAAAAGATTGATTTTAAAAAGATCTACAAAAAAGGTCTCTGCGGTTTTTCACAAAAAATGAATATTTAAAAAGTTATTGTCAATATAATGCTAAATTGACGTTTTGTCACACTTAATCGGTCATTACTTGGTTCCTACATGACTTAGAAAGATTTAAAGCAGTTTGGTGCCGAGACCAAATATAGTCGAGGAATTTGTTATAAACAATTGTTTATGAAGCTATAACTTTTGAACAAAGAAAGATATATCAAAAAGTTTCAAATAAAAAAGATTAATTTTAAAAAGATCTACAAAAAAGGTCTCTGCGGTTTTTCACAAAAAATGAATATTTAAAAAGTTATTGTCAATATAATGCTAAATTGACGTTTTGTCACACTTAATCGGTCATTACTTGGTTCCTACATGACTTAGAAAGATTTAAAGCAGCTCACTGCTGGGTTCTGTAGAAGTTTCATATACCTCTCAGTTTTAGAGCGTTTTTTGATGCGTGGAATCTATTTTTTGAAGGTGCCGAAACCAAATTTAGGTCTACAAAAAAGGTATCCACGGTTTTTTACAAAAAATCAATATTCAAAAAATTTTCTTCAACATAAATGCAAAATTGACGTTTTTTCACACTTTATCAGTCATTACTTGGTTCCTACATGACGTAGAAAGATTTAAAGGAGCTCATTCTAAACGTTAAACGCTCTAAAGTTTAAGCTTCTAAATAATATGTGGTAGAACATTTAAATATGATCCCTAAAAATGGTAAAGAAGTTTGAATGTACAAAGTTTTATGAAAAAAAGCACCGTAATTTGTTTAAAAGTGTTTTAAGGGTATATAAATTTAAATAAATAAGGAATACCTTATATTAGCTTAAAGTGCTTATCAGTACGAACATTTTGACCATTTCCAATTATGTTTTCGACCCTTAATCTCAAAGTTATGCAGGTTTTAAACTGCGCGATCAGATGCTTAAACACTTCTTTACAGTATGTTAAGTTTTTATCGTTTCAAAAATATATTAATATTAAAATATATTTATTATTTCATTGTTTTATTGCACCCCCTAGCTGCCGTACAAATTGTTATTATGATAATAATGAGATTGTAGAATGCTTCAGTCATATTGGCATTTTTTTATGAAATAAATATGTTTTTCTCCAAAATTTTCGTCTTTCATTTGTTGGGTCAAGTACTTATGGGATGAACCTCGTACATATACAAAATAATATTCAGGTTAATAAACTCGACATAATTTAATTAACATACGACTACAGCAACAACAAGAGTTGAAATAACCAAACTTTTTATATTTACTTTGGTTAGTAAATGAATCCTTTCATTACATGATCGCACTGTAATTATTGAACAATAAAAAACTGAAACAATTCACTAAAGTCCACGTTTTCACAATATACATTTCACGTAAACTTTATTATAGGTTATAATTAAATTATTCTAAGAATATAATAAAAACACGCATTTCTGCTTTAACTGTGATTAATATCGTGATTTAGTAGTTATTTAGTGTATTACCGCATTTTTCAATTATAGTTATCCTGAATAATACATTTTATACTAATTGTCTAGTGGTATTAGAATATAATTGAATTATTGATCATAATTCTTCTCCAGCAGATGTCACTACATATTTTCATACTTATAAAAGATTATAACGAACTTTATTTAAATAAAAAAATATATTTACGGAATAATTCATTATATAAATATTTACTTTATTCAATTACATTCATTACTTATATAATATATTATAAATAATGTTATCATATAATTTTTATTTAAGCGACGTTCCTGCCACCTAGTTTTGGCGAGCTGATACCTTATTGCATTTATTTATTTTGTTTCCATAGAAATATAGTATACTTAAAAATCAAATGGATGTCACTATAATAATTAACACGAAAATATACTATACAATAATTTACATATAAAAATAACTATCTAATTAAATAAATTATTTAATTTCCTTTATTATTTAACTTCATTTTCACTTATTCCATTATTTTTATAGAGTAAATGTTGTAGCAATATTAACGCTATCTAGTTTTTAGTAGTCGACATATAATTACGTATATTCGTTTATTCATGAGGATATAGTAGTTAAACATAATTGAAGATGTCACTTTGTTATTCTCAAATATTTATGAGAAACTTCTTATTGATATAATGAGTGAATTATTTATAATATTAATTAAATCAAATTAAAAGTAAAATAATATATTTATCGATAAACATATATTATGTTTAGAGCTACTACTGCCATCTTGTTTTTAGATGCTGTTACACCATTACGTGTTTACTGTTTAATTGTGACATTAATATAGTGAATGCTACTCGCAATAGATGTCACTTTAATAACGAATTGTATTATTTAAAATATTTATAATAAACATAATATATGATTGATTTGAATAAATAACAAATAAAGTTGATTATTTTTAGCAGATAATATAATTATTGTAAATACTTGAAACTTAGAGGATTTATTTGAATAAATTTAAAACAAACCAAAGTAGTATATCCAATTTACCGAAGATGTCGTTTTTAAAGAACTTTTAATTTATAGTTTCCTCTTTAATATTGTGATTATCATACTTCAAGATGTTTCTTTTATAGAAAATCTTACCTTGAGTCTATACATTGTGAGTGAACAATAAAAAACGAAATTTATTAGTGAAAAAAAACTAGTTAGTCCTAAAAATAATAAGTTTTCTACAACATTTTTAAACGTAGGAAAATGTTTATGTTACTAATCAAGCTTCACGAAACGTTGTGGCTATATTTACGTATCTACTGCCACCTTCATGGACCCACGTTTTAAATGATGCTTTTTTAGTTCTGCAGAAAACCAGATAATTTTAGATATAATATTACAACTTAGTAGCGAATTAGAAATAATTCCAGTTTCTGAGAATAGAACTGCGTCATTAGGAAAAAAGAAAAGCGGACTTTCATAAATTTTTAAATCTATGAAAACTGTTGAAGGTTGTAATGCTGTGAGTTTAAATGAAAAAATTAAAAATGAAATCGAACAATATATGAATATACCAGTCATTGGCGTTGAAGAAGATCCACTGATATGGTGGAAATATAATGCACATGTATTTCCTTTTCTTTCCCAATGTGCAAAAAAGTTTCTCTGTATTCAAGCTTCCAGTGTTCCATCTGAGCGACTATTTAGCAAAGGAGGCCAAATAGTAACTGACCTAAGAGCGTCACTAACTGGAGATCATATTGACCAGCTTGTTTTTTTAACTATGAATAAGACGTTTGTTAACATTCCTAAAAATTTATAATAAACATCTTTCAAGATAATAATTTTTTGTTTTGCTTTTAGTTGCAAGCCTAAAGAGTTTATTTTGTAACAAGCCCATTAAGAGCTAGGGATAAATTATCACTTTTAATTAATAATATACAAAAGAGATTTTTGTTTAAGGTGGAGCTTGTAGACAACATCCTGTGAAAATTTGGTTTTATAAAATACAATGATTGTTGCCTATTTTCACTCTCAAAAATGCATAATGGTTTTGGTACAGTTTAATTGAATTTAAAAAAGAGTTTTTAAGTGGTTTTATTACAAAGTAAAAGACTGAAATAGTTATTTGTATGCTTAGCCCGTGAAATACCTTTTTAACGTACCGAAAAAACGGTCGAGACAAGATCTTGAGGTCATTAAAAAGTTTCGCGGCTATGGCATACACACTATTTTTCGTACAATCGTTGAAATAATCAAATAATGTAATAATCTAACGAATAAAAAATTTATTTTCTGAATAATTATTTCAACTTAATTCAATATCAGAATCTTACTTCCAAATATCTTCTGGAGGTTCATTATTTGGTTTGTTTTTATTGGGAATCAAACTATAATGTCTTCTATATGTTCCTAGAGGTATATTCGCTCTTTATCTTGTTTTTTTTTTTTGTAGGAATATTAAACCACAATCGTTCTTTTGAAGCTTTATTTCCGATTTTCGAATAATCGAAAATTGATTATAATTTAAAAATCAGAACCGGAAGTTGACCAATAAAAAAAATACGAATAAAAACAAATAAAAAAAGTACGAATTTTCGACATCTAGGAACTCGATAAATGGATTCCGTGACATCGAAAACGTCAAATTAGCGTGTTATCAAGTCGCGAAAATACAGAAGTGAGTCCAAATAGTTTATAAGATAAAGGATGTGAATAAAGGTAGGAATTAGGAGTTAATAAGAATGTATTCAGTTAACAAGTTTTTATTCTCATTTCAATCACATTTTGTAGTATATTGTTGAAAATTCACAAAAAACCAAAAAACTCAACAAATTTCACAAAACAATATCAATTTTACAATCTCTAACCTAAGTTGAAGTCTCACTTCCTGGGGAGATTGACCAATAAAATTTTTCACCAGATTTGAATACCCTAATGCATTTTTAAGGTGAATTCACCAGTCATCTTCAACAAATCACCATTAACAGGCATTAACTGCACAGAATCAATTCACTGTCAAACATTTTTCATCTTCATGATTTGTTAAAAAAATGTTCAACTGGGAAGTTCAATCACTGGTCTCAATGACTGCTCCAATGATTTCTCATAGAAATTAGTCAACATTTGTTCTGTAGGCGACATTGGGAACTCATCTTCTGGTGTCGAAGGTAAACTATGATCTCTAGTAACTATTGCGCATGTGCATCCCGTTTGGTACGTTGATTTAGATATACCACAATAAGCTGCTAATTTTTCGCTATTGTCTACCTGCAACAATAAAACAAATTATTAGTTTAAATATACGTAAATATCCTAGTTGCAAATTATATAAATGAACATCAGATAAATTATTAAAATATTTTAGCAGCATTATCGCCATCTAGTTGCCAGAAGCTGATACATATGCGAATACTTAGATATGTAGTACTCTACATTTGTGATAGATGTCACTCAAAAAATATTGACATTCAGAGAATTAATTAATAATATTATGATTCAACTTTTATTTATTCATTACCTAATTTCTGTAGGATATATGTTTTAGCATTATCACCATCTAGTTGTTAGAAGTTAGTACTTTACATTTATTAACACTATTAACTTTAAATAGAAATGTACTACTCACGATTTGTGGTAGATGTCGCTTTAATAGCTAACTCCAAATGATATTTGAAAAAATAAACGAAATTATATTGAAGAAATACTTGAATTGAAAGAATTTATTTATTATATCATAACTTAAACTTAATTTGTTTTATATCCTATAATTTCTAAAGGATATATATTTTAAAAGCATTATCGCCATCTAGTTGCTAAAGCTAATATTTAAGCAGACATTTTCATCTATTTACTCTACTATAAAAAATAAATATATCGAAAAAATTAATAGATTAAATTATAATTTAAACTCAATTTTTCATTCTTTCAGAATTTCTATAGATTATAAAATTAAACATAAGCGGCACCTAGTGTTCAAAAGCTGATACACAAACGTCAATTTTTATTTGTTATGATAGTAAAT